>NC_022009.1:125955825-125956949 GCF_000317375.1 Microtus ochrogaster | reverse complement strand
AGACACTGAGAGAAACAATTAATAAATGGGACTCCTGAAACTGAAAAGCTTCTGTAAAGCAAAGGACAACAAGAGAAAATGACAGCCTACAGAATGAGAAAAGATCTTCACTAACCCCACATCAGACAGAGGTCTGATCTCCAAAATATACAAAGAACTCAAGAAATTGGTCATCAAAAGAACAAATAATCCAAAAGAAAAAAATCGAGTACAGACCTAAACAGAGAACTCTCAACAGAGGAATCTAAAATGGCTGAAAGACACCTAAGGAAATACTCAACATCCTTAGCCATCAGAGAAATGCAAATCAAAACAACTCTGAAATTCCATCTTATACCTATAAGAATGGCCAACATCAAAAACACTGATGACAGCTTATGCTGGAGAGGTTGTGGGGTAAAGAAACACTCCTGCATTGCTGGTAAGAGTGCAAACTGGTACACCCCTTTGGATATCAGTGTGGTGATTTCTCAGAAAATTACGAAACAACCTTCCTCAAGACCCAGCAATACCACTTTTGGGTATATAGCCAAAGGATGCTCAATCATGCCACAAGGACATATGCTCAACTATGTTCATAGCAGCATCGTTTGTCAGAGCCAGAAGCTGGAAACAACCTAAATGCCCCTCGCCTGAAGAATGTATAAGGAAAATGTAAAATTTGCAGGCAAATGGATGGAGCTAGAAAACATCATTTTGAATGAAGTAACATAGACCCAGAAAGACAATTATCATATATACTCACTCATAAGTGGTTTTTAAACATAAAACAAAGAAAACCAGCCTACAAATCACAATCCCAGAGAACAATGAGGACACTAAGAGAGACATACATGGATCTAATCTACATGGGAAGTAGAAAAAGACAAGATCTCCTGAGTAAATTGGGAGCATGGGGACCTTGGGAGAGGGCTTAAGGGGAGAGGAGAGGGAGGGAGGGGAGCAGAGAAAAATGTAGAGCTCAATAAAAATCAGTTTAAAAAAATTTAACCGAGAAACAGATTTGTAAAAGAAATAACAAGAGATAGTAACTTTCTTCTTTTTTTTAAAAGATGTGTGTGTGTGTGTGTATGCGCGTGCGCGCGTGTGTGTGTGTGTGTGTGTGTGTGTGTGTGTGTGTGTGT
>NC_022009.1:125953924-125955725 GCF_000317375.1 Microtus ochrogaster | reverse complement strand
GACCCTGTCCTGGAACTAGCTCTTGTAAACCAGGCTGGCCTCAAACTCAAAGAGATCTGCC
Organism: Microtus ochrogaster; assembly: GCF_000317375.1. Classification (NCBI taxonomy): domain Eukaryota; kingdom Metazoa; phylum Chordata; class Mammalia; order Rodentia; family Cricetidae; genus Microtus; species Microtus ochrogaster. The sequence continues at coordinate 125,955,664 of NC_022009.1, read as the reverse complement.
AGCCTCTGCCTCCTGAGTGCTGGGATTAAAAGTGTGCACCACCACCACCTGGACTTTTTAAAGGATTTTTTTATGATTTACTTTATTTTATATGCATTGGTGTGAAGGTGTCAGATCTCCTGGAAATAAATTTATAGACAGTTGTGAGCTCTATGTGGGTACTGGGAATTGAGGCTGGGTCCTCTGGAAGAGCAGCCAGTGCCCTTAACCACTGAGCCAAGATTGTAACTTTCAAAGGAATTTATAACAAGCTTTAAGAGCAAAGCTGGGAGACAACACCCTATGGAGCCAGACGTCTGGAGCTGTACAGCCCTACCTCTTACTATCTGGACAACTCTGCCAAGACAGGTTGTTTTTAACATTAGAAGCTTAGTTTTTAAAGTGACAAATATTTAATTAGTTTTTTAAAAAGTTTGTAGAACATGTTTTTACTTGGGCGCACTGGTCTGTGCCTTTAGTCCTAGCTATGGGAGAGGCTGGAATAGAAAGATCACTTTGAATTCTGAAGCACAAGGCTAACATAGAGACCTCATCTCCCAAAACAGGGACGAAAGAACACACACATACAAACATACTCCCACTTTAATAACAATAAGCCTAAAAAGTGGAAAAAGCTATGATCCCTGCAGTGGCAAGTCTTATGTCAACTTAACACAAGCTAGAGTCATACAAGAGAAAGGAACCTGTTAAGAAAATGCCTCCATATGATCAGGCTATAGGCAAGTCTACAGGACATTTTCTTAATTAGTGATTGATGGGAGAGGGTCCAGACCATTGTGAGTGGTGCTATCCCTGGGATGGTGGCCCTGGGTTATATAAGAAAGCAGGCTGAGCAAGCCAGTAAGCAGCTCCCCTCCATGGCCTCTGCATCAGTTTCTGCCTCCAGGTTCCTGCCCCGTTTGAGTTCTTGTTCTGACTTCCTTTGATGATGAACAGTGGTATGGAAGAATAAGCCAAATAAAACATTGCCTCCCCAGCTTACTTTTGGTCACGGTGTTTCATCCCACCAATAGTAACCTAACTATATAAAAAGTTAGTTTTTATTTATTAATAAAAACTCCACTGAAAACTTAAGTTTCTGTGTCTGTGTGTGTGTGTGGTTTTTCTGGGGCAGGGTTTCTTCATATAGCCTCCTGGAACTGACTCTGTAGACCAGGCTGGCCTCAAACTCACAGAGATCCACTTGCCTCTGCCTCCCAAGTGCTGGGATTAAAGGCGTGTGCCACCATTGCAGAGTTGAGACTCTTTACAGATGAAGGTTCACAAGGCTTACATTGCTTCAATTCCATGACTTACATGTGCTATATACTCCCAGGTGAGCTGCCGTGGGAGTATACAGCATACATGTCTCATGTTCTGTTGTTTGCTTCCAACTTTTCACAATTTTGGAAGTTTCAATTCAATGTACTGTTAAAAAAGTTGGGGTGGTAGAGAGATATCTCAGTGGTTTTCCTCTTCCAGAAAACCCAGGTTCAATTCCCAGCACCCACAAGGCAGAAAGTTCCTCCTCCTCCTCTGTCCAACTACAAGACATCCGAAACCCTCACACAGATATACATATGGGCAGAACACTGATAAAGAGAGAGAGAGATTAGTTATCAGGTATAGTGGCACACACTTATAATCCCAGGAGGCAGAAGCAGGAGGATTCCAATAAGTTTTAACCTGTCTGGTTTACATAGAAAGTTTTAAGTCAGTCTGCTCTACAAAGGCCAGGTAGGAATACATAATGAGGGAGGG
>NC_022009.1:125949841-125953784 GCF_000317375.1 Microtus ochrogaster | reverse complement strand
GGAGGACAAACATGAAGAGAAGACACTCTTCTCACCAAGATGGAAGGAGAGAACCAACACCCCAAATCTGCCCTCTGACCTCCACACCCATACCGCAGCGTGTTCACTGGCACTTATACACATACAATAATAATAAATAAAAAAGAAATAAATAAATAAAAAAGAAAAGAAAAAAGTTAATAATCACCTTCCTGCACAGACTAAATGAGATACCAATTACATGAAGAACTAAAACATTATGTTTAGTTTTGAGATCTTTTTAAAGCAATATCGTGGAAAGTTTTTTGGAAGTTAGATAAAAAGGAATAAAATCCATTGGTGCAGGTTTAGCCATGAATATTTATCAAGATGAATGACTGTTGTGCCCTTGAGGAAAGCAATACCTAAGGTACAAAAAAGCTGCTCAGAGATGAAAACAACTCCACAGCAATTCATGTGACAGATACATTCCTGAAAAGACCAAGCCTAAAGAGCACATTGTAGGCAATCTATTTAACTTTTCAGTATCTTGGTTTCCTCATCATTGAAAAGGCACATATGCATTAGAAGAGTATTCAGGAAAGACTTAAATAATAAAGCCACCTGGCCCAGTGCCTGGCACAGAATAGATGATTCCTCCTTGGAATAGAATTACAACTCACACTATATCCACAGCAACAGCAGCAATGAGATGAACTAGCTGGACTACCAACACTTTAGTTCCCATAATTTTCTTAGAGCTCATATTCTAATCACAAAAAGTAGTCTAAAGGAAAACAAATCTACTCCTCTAGGCCACTCTCCCCACACTCCTCAAAGAAGGAATGCTGAAGAAGAGGACGTGCCATGCACTACCCTACAAACTAGGAGGGACCTGACCTTAAAGTCTTTATCAGTCCTACACTTCAGCGAACTATTAATACAGAGTTTACACTTTCTTTAACGATAAAAATGGAAGTGATTCCTGTTTGGTCATTCACCACAACACAGCACACTATAAAGAACAGGTGAACGTCATGTTTTCACATACAAACAAGTATGGACTATACCAATTTCTGTTTACCATCCACAGTACAATTAGGTTCAGAAAAAGTAACAAAAAAAACAAACAAGAAAAACTCAAGTTTTTTGAGGTAAAGAAATAGATGAATTTGTGTTTTATCAGAAAGATCACTTTTGAAAGTTCCAAACACACAAAAGATCCCCAAAATGGTGAAGCTGGATGATAGATACCAGAGTTAACTATGCTATTCAATTTTTTATATATTTGATCATGTCCATAATATATAGTTTCAAAATGCATGTGTGAATGTCTGTCAGTACTTATATCTAAAATGGCAATACAATAATCCAGGAGAAAAATAAAATACGGTTTAAAGTTTTCGGGCTTCAAAAGCAAGTGAATTTCACCACCTACTTTGCCATTCTAGACTCTATATTGCAAATGACTGAACCACTAGGAAAGGCCTAATGAAGGAAATACTTAACTGCCTGAAGTAAAACAAGTCTCACCGTGACAATACAGAGGAAAAGGGATGGCTACTAGACAGTTACTACAACTACTGCACACTTACATTTGGTATCACATATTATCTTCTCACACTGGTTGAATGAAAGAAAGGAAATTATTTTAAAGCCAGATTCCTTTTTGATTCTTTTAAGTTGATAATCAGCACAGAATTAAAGAGTCTAAAAAGGTTCCACTAACGGTAATTTCTTAGAATGGAGGGAAAAAGGAAAGTATCTCATAGCCACTTAAAATGAGTCACAGAGAAAAAAAAATGAGTCAAAGCCCACTATAGTATAATCAGCAACTTCCAACGACCAAGTGTGTTTTACTGCTACACACGAATTTACACAAACATAAAGCTCATCCTACGGCTGCCTCAGGCCTTTTTCAAGTTGACGTTCAATTATCACAAGATTACTTTGAATATAATCCTATATGCACTCCAAAATTTAACCTTTTCCAGTTATTTCTAAAACTAAGACTAGCCAAAATTAAAAATACTAATTTGCAATGTTAGCCTTTTATTAACACTATGGATGTGAATTTTGTGTTTAAAACTAACTATGACAAGCCGGGCGGTGGTGGCGCATGCCTTTAATCCCAGCACTCGGGAGGCAGAGGCAGGTGGATCTCTGTGAGTTCGAGGCCAGCCTGGTCTACGAGAGCTAGTGCCAGGACAGGCTCCAAAGCTACAGAGAAACCCTGTCTCGGAAAAACTAAAACACACACACACACACACACACACAAACTAAGACAAAATATAACTTAGATAAAGACTTAAATCAGTTCCCAAGTCCGAAAAAAGGACACGTATTTATAATGTGAAAGAGAAATGCAGGCTTAAAAAACATACACTCCAAGGGGAAAAAAAATTAGTCAAATTCTGCATTGAACACCTGACACACACACACACACTCGGAGATAGACTTCCAAATGAACACTTGCTTCCCTTGCACAAAGTGATATGTTCATTCAAAACCTGAAGTGTCAAATTTTGCATAATTTTCTTTCAACTGAAATACAAGCAATTGTTTCATTTAGGTCAAGTGGAATTTTGTGTCTCTCTGTGGAAAAAGCCATTAGTTTGAGTGAAGCACATGACCCCAGCTTCGTCTTGTTCCCCAACTCACCGAGAAAAGTATATGCTTATAAAATATTGATCTACTCACCAGGTTAAAGACAGTTTCTACAATATCCCTATTGGACACTTCTCCAACTTCCACCAACCCGGTCAGCACGGCGAATTTCATTCTGATGCCCCTGATGGGGAGCCCCGGCTTCAGGGACAAGGCACCCCCTACCGTAGGGGTTTCTTCTTTCCCTCCACCTCCCCCGTCATCACCTGTTGGTGGCCGGGAAGGGGCACGATTGTCTTCACTAGCCATTACTAGCTCACAAGAAAGGACAACTCAAGAGTCACTCTGGGCCAGCAGTCGCTGCACTAACCGGAGGCACAACACAGGCAAAAGCTAAACCAAAAGGGGTTTCTGTTCCAACTTGAGGAGAAACCCCAAAAGCAGTTGATGTGGAAAGTCCTTGGCGTCGCCCTCCTCCTCTTGGAGAATATTTGTCCAATCTCTCTCCCCGAGGCTGACAACAAGGCCAAACCCTATTGGAAGATTAAACACATGTTAAATAGGCTAGATTGGTCGTGGGATTTTTTAGGGAGGAGAGGGAAATAGTTACTGTCTGTCCAATAAGTTACTAAAGGCACCCCAGGGCCAGCCGGCCGCTCCTCCCGGGCTCCGGGCGAAGGCGGGTCCTCCGGGCCGCGGGGCCGGTCCCCTCCTCCCCCAGCCCGCGCAGGTGGTGGGCGCAGGCAGGTGCATCGCGGGGAAACTGTCACGAGGGGGAAGGAGGGGACCCCCCGCGACCACTGAGGCACAAAGTTCCTCCTCACCCAGAGACTCTGGCCTCGTCCTCACCCCAGCCGGGGCGCAGAGAGACGGAGGTGGCGGCGGTGATCCAGGGCAGGAAAAGGCGGGGGAAGGGGGCGGTGATTCTGCTCAGCGCTCGGCCCAGGGGGAGGAGTGGAGCACCTCTCCCCGGCACCTGAGCTCCGCTGTGGAGAGGAAGGGAGGAGTGTGTAGGGGCGGGAAGGCAGGCTGGACGCCGACTGCGGGGAGAGGAGGGGAGGGAGAGGAAGGTCAATGCACCTGGTCGCTGCCTCCAAGTTTCCCTAGTCCGCTCCCCGGGAACCCGCGGCTGCCTAGAACTCCATGGATTTCCTAGGCCGCCCCACCCCTGCGCTCAACCCTGCTCGAGCAACTGCTGCAGGCACTAGCGACACCGCGACTCGTGCTGCTGTGGGGGTGCTGAGGATGCTACTGCCACGGATCGCCCAGCCGAAGCGCGCGGGACCGCCCCTGTGCCCACTGGAGCTGCTCCTCGCCGCCATGACAGCGCCGAGGGCTGCCCGGCCGCGGCGTGCGCGTGCGCGAGCGAGGGCGCGCG
>NC_022009.1:125922001-125949588 GCF_000317375.1 Microtus ochrogaster | reverse complement strand
GACTTCTCCCGCGCTCTCTCGCCCAGACCTTGCCTTCGTGGAGCACAGAGGCAAGTGTTGTTACACTACGGCAGGTCCCTGGGTGCCGAGGGAACCCGCCCCACGTTGCCAAGGTGTCCTCTTGTTGGACTTGGAGGATGCACCTGAGGGACCTAGGAGCCGTTGAGCTGTCGGCGCTGGAGCCTCCCGGGAGCCATCCCCACCCTGGGCTGCGCTCAGCTGCTGCTCGCCCGCCGCGCTGGCGGTGGCTGGGAAAGATTTCCCACTGGGATGCCCCGGCAGCTGCCAACGCTCCAAGGGGAGGGACAGAGACAGCGAATCCGAGGGGAGGATGCCTTGCCTCGCAGCTGCCGCCCCAGCAAAGCTCTCCCACATTCTAAGGAGACGAGGATTCATTCCTGAGACAGCTGCTCAGAGCAGTGGAGGCGGGATTCACTGGGCCCTGAAACTGGGAAAGGGAGATTGCCGCTCAGTTTTCCAGTGTGAAAGTTTGCCTTATTCTCTGATTGCTTTAAATAGGGGGAAAAAAAGAGGGTTTGAAGCCAGTACCGATTGTCATAGTCTAATACTGTCGTTCTCTTCACCGTTACTACTAACGGCAAAACAGTTCTAGTACATTCGTTTAAAAAAAAAAAAGCATAGGGGAAGTAGTTTTTCAACCTATTAGTATTCTCTTAGATAAGACTTTAAAGTACGTGTTTAAAATACTCCAAGGTTCCCAAAATGAAAGCAAAGCAAAAGACCATATCAAGTAAAAGGAAGTACTTTGAAGGAATCCAAAAAAACTTAGATTGGTTTGAGAAATGGAATAGTTTACTGGAAAAAGAAGTTATTTGAAATACAACTCCTTGAAAAGCCGGCCGCATTTTAACTCTCGCATGAATATTTGAGAGAAACAACATCAGAAAAGATTCTAACAAAGAATTGACTTTAGTATTACACCTTTTTTAAATACTCAAAAAAGTCCTTTTTAAAAGAAATTCGGTTGCCTCAAAAAGTGGGTTTACAAATTCCAAAGATGCGGCGGACACTTTTCTGTGCATTGCTGATTTGTGAACTTTTAGGGTTAGAGGTCACATCACTGGCCTCCTGATGCTGAAATCCCTGAGAAAAATAAAACCCCTCAGATCTCAGTGAGTCTGACATAAGGGAGAGAAGTGTCCCTTCAGGATGGAGAGAACTTTCACTTGCCCTTTCAAACATCTCTATCTTGAACGTGGGAGGCATGACTAAGCTACCAGAATCCTCTTGTAAGATTTTGCTTCCTGGAATTTGGACAGGTAGTTTAAATTAGTATCCCTAGTTTATAGGCACTAATAATTTGCTGGGCAAATGCATTCCAATAAAAGAAGCAGATGGCAGGCAAGAATGAAAATGCCCACATCAGTGTGGTCATGGATGTGGGGTGAGGGTTGTGTCTCATGCATTTGGGGATTCTTGGTAATGCTCTCTTGCCTGCGAAACAGAAGTCGATATATAACAACTAGCTAATTATTTCAAAACAAGTTGTATGCTTTTTAATCCATTTCCTAGCTTTATTTTTCCACCTCCTGCTTTTCTTTGGCGGTTCATTGCAGAAAGAAGCATAATAAAAGCAGAAGCGGAAACTTTGGGCTAGCCCAGCCCTGGTTAAAGTGCAATCACAGTAGATTGCCGTTTAGATGTACAATATATTGAAGGATGTTTGGGGCTAAACTTTCTGCCCATTAATTCAGAAGCTCCTTAACAAGATAATGTACATTGTAAATACTCTATGTATACTATACTACATGAATTAAATCAAACACTGAAGTTACTTTAATTTGTCAGGTTTGAAAGCTCTTGCTACCATTTGAAGTGAGGAAAATTCTGTCATAAATGGATATTTTGATATGAAAAAGTTTTATCAGTTACATCTTTGATGTTACTCCTGGAAGTTTGGCCAATCAAAAGCCTTCATATGCACTATCAGCAGCTAAGTCTGTAGTACCTCTTGAGCTGTATCATATACACAAGGGAAGAATGGGGAGGAGAGAAACTAGGAGAACGAGGAAAAAGACAAAAGAGGAAAATGGGGGGGATAAAACTTCCCCTCTGGAAAGTCACATTCTTCTTTCTTATTGCCATCTAATTTGTGTCTACCTAATATCAACATCTTGGAATTAAGTCCAAAGTTTTTTTTTTTATGATCTTCCTTATCTTAAGCATACATTGAAGCTATAGCAGAAAACAGAGAGAGAGAGAAGTTGGGTGTTGTGGTTAGCCTATAATCCCAGCTAAGGGCTGATGATCTCAAATTCAAGGCCTACCTGGACAAATTAATTAAATCTTATCTCAAAAAAAGTTTATAAAGAGTTGGAGGGGCTGGTGAACTGACTCAGAAGTTTAGAGCACTTGTTAAGGCTGGGATTCAGTTCCCAGCACCCACAAGGTGACTCACAAACACCTGTAACTAATTCCAACGCATCTGACACCTTCTGTGCTCTGTGAGCACAAGCATGCATGTGATGTATGTACGTACATGCAAGTCAAGTACTTAATACACATAAGATAATATTTATTTTTAAAAGAGGTTAGGAATCAAAAAAAAAAAAAGCCGGGCGATGGTGGCGCATGCCTTTAATCCCAGCACTCGGGAGGCAGAGGCAGGTGGATCTCTGTGAGTTCGAGACCACCCTGATCTACAGTGCTAGTTCCAGGACAGGCTCCAAAGCTACAGAGAAACCCTGTCTCGGGAAAAAAAAAAAAAAAAAAGAGTTAGGAATATATGTAGATGTAGCTCAGCTGTAAAGAATGCTTACCTCGGTCTTGGATTCAGCTCCCAGTGAAGAAGAGGGAGGGGAGGGAGAACTCAGAACAGGAAGCTTTCTGCATAACTCAGAAGCACTCATGCAAGAAGTATGTAATTGCGTACTGAAATCAAGATTATTGATCTGTGAACTCTTACCTACAAACAAAGAAAAATGAGAAAAGAGATGGGATCAGAAAAACACTCCACTCAATTGTAACTTCTTGGCACTTTGTAAACATATAGGTTAAATGGTGACTTATAAGGAAAGTACAGCCTATGTGATTGGCAATGTTCCTGTGTATAACTCTGGATTTTGAATTTTAACTATTCTTTAGCATGACTTAGGAAAGCATAGGGGCCTGGAAAGGTGGCTCAGTGGTTAAGAGCACTAGCTTCTCTTCCAGAGGCCCTGAGTTCAATTCCCAGCACTCACATGGCAGCTACAACCATCTATAATAGGATCTGATGCCCTCTCTGGCATGCAGAATGCACATACATAAAACACAAATAAATTTTTTAAAAAAGGAAAGCATAGGCTGAAAATTCATGGTTCTAAGTTGCTTCCTCTAATGAGAAAGTAAAATATTTTTTAGTTTGTTTCTTAAATTTTTTGACTTTCATGAGTACTGTGTTTACATTTCCACACCCTTCCATTCCTTCCAACTCTTACCATGCCTCCCTCTCACTCCCTCTCAAATTTATGACCTTTTCGTCTTTAATAATTGCTGTGCATGAGGATTACTGAGTCTGTTTAGTGTTGTCATTGCTAACCAAGAACAGGAGAATCATTTCTCTCCAGGCCTGAGCCCCCTGGCAGGTTATACAAACACTACTTTTATTATTAAATGAAACTTCACAAGTTAGTAGCCCTCATTACTGACTTTTTTGTCTGGTGGATAAGTTCTGGAGACTCTTTTGCTGTGAAGCCCAAACTGGCCTGGAACCTACTGTATAGCCCAGGCTGGTCTCCAACTTGCTGCAGTCCTACTTCAGCCTCTCGGGCATGGAGATTAAAGCATGTGCTGCCACACCTGACCTGATTCCCATTTTATTCTTAAGTGTTGTGTAAGTAGGTAACTCATACATGTCGTTCCTTCTTGATAGTCCCTTAGACTGCGATGACATGTTCTACTATGACACGCCACTACAACACTACAACTTTTTTTTTTTTCAGCATTGGGGATGGAACCCAGAGCATCTGTAATGTAAACCAGAACTCTCACTGAGCTACAACCCTGTAATCACGGCAATTTTTAGGAGTGCACAGCACTAGAGTAACTAACTGCATTAGCCATTATATCCTAAAACCTTTGTCCAGGTAAGATCTCTGAGAGACTAGGACTTCCTCTAAAAGGAAATGTTTACTCTCCAAACAAGGAATGAACTGCTTGCTAGTCTTCAACTAGAGGAGAAAGATTGCTTCTGCCAGGCACTCAGGAGGCAGAGCTAGGGGATCTCCGTGAGTTCGGGGCCAGCCTGGACTACAGAGCGAGTTCCAGAACAGTTAGGGACTGTTACACAAAGAAACCGAGTCTTGCGGGGACAGGGAGACTACTGCTGCATATGGTAGCATCCTTGGAACAATCTCTCTTAGAATCCAAGCTTTTTGAAGAAGCCATGTAGAGACAGATGTATCAAGGCCCATCAGTCAGCATGCCTAGCTGTTACCTGGCCAACAACCATATCCAACCAACTACCTTCCATGTACGTCCACCTTTAACGTTACCATCAAAGCCCTGAGAAGATTACATTCCTGGCCAGCAAGGTGTCAGAATTCATACAGAACCTGTTGAACCACACAGAATTTGTGAAAGATAGTAGATGCATATGATTTAAGCCACTGGGTCTTGAGTTATTTGTCATCAAGATGGAAGACCAAACATCAGGTAAAACAAATCTTCAAGTTTAGAGTTACCCTCTCTTTGTCCAGAGGAAAAACCTTCAAATACTGCAGGCTGGGCACAGCTATGTTGCAATTCATATTCCCTGTAACTGGCCCTGCAGATTGCAGATGGTGTTATCAATGTGTCTAGTCAGAGACCAAAAGAAAGATGATTTGTACAGAACGAGGTTATAAGGTAGAGGAATTTGGCAGTAGGATCTCCTTTCTTGCTAAATGAGAACTGGGCTTGGTTTTATTAAAGAAAACACCCATTTCCTTACAGGTACTCTGAATTATTTTCTTTACAGAGCAAATGTGTGCTCAGATACACATAATGGAAACGAAGATAGTACTGAGCAAAGGGAAAGTATCCGTGCTGAGCTACACATTGGTTAACAGCACATCAGCAGTTGGCTGCACTTTGCTCTTTAGACTGTATCCTATAAGGGAATGGGAAGAGAGATGTAGTCGTAGTGTAGTTTAGTTTGATAATAGAATGCTGTTTTAGTATGTGTGAGGACCTAGGTCTAGTCTCTAGTAACACACACACAGAGGTGGGCCTGGGACAGCAAGTTGTTTGTGATTGAACTTGGAATGACAAGTTAAGCTAAAGAGATAGGGCAGACTGTGATAAACTTGGTTAAAGACCAGATTCCATCCTGAGGACAACCATCCATCTTCCTTGAAAAGGTTCTGAGCAATAAAGTAACAGAATTGTACTGTTCTAGCCTCCTAAGAAAACCACTAGGAGCTTTTGACTTCCACTACATATTTTGGTGGAATTACGCATTGTATGCTGTTGGTGGACTGTAGATTCAGACTGCTTTATGATTTTTACAAAGTACTAATATGTGTAGTTAGGGGGTTCATTTTAAGGCTTTTCCTCGGAAAGTTGAGAAAATGAAGATAAACTGTCAATGTCATTGCTTCATTAATACACGCCACAATATCTTTCGTAAGGAATCTGGAAACATGGATATCATTTATCAGTAACCATATACCTAAAACATATATGCTATTACTGTGTGCTGCATGTAGTTCCGGAAGAGTGATATGGCATGATATATTCTCACCTTTGTCATATGAGCAGCTAGCCTCAATTATAGAAGATGCATCTTGAGTTGTTACAATCTAATTCAGTGGGTCTCAGTGACAGATAGGTCTTTAGGGTCACCTAGAACCTTTTGTAAATCCCAGTGCCTAGAGCCATAATCAGAATCATGAGTAAGAGCCAAACATCAAGATTTTTTTTTGGCTTGTTTGTTTCCTTGGGAATTTTGTATTTTTTTAATTTTATTTATTTATTAAGGATTTCTGCCTCCTCCCCGCCACCGCCTCCCATTTCCCTCCCCCTCCCCCGATCAAGTCCCCCTCCCTCATCAGCTCGAAGAGCAATCAGGGTTCCCTGACCTGTGGGAAGTTCAAGGACCGCCCACCTCCATCCAGGTTTAGTAAGGTGAGCATCCAAACTGCCTAGGCTCCCCCAAAGCCAGTACATGCAGTAGGATCAAAAACCCATTGCCATTGTTCTTGAGTTCTCAGTAGTCCTCATTGTCAGCTATGTTCAGCAAGTCTGGTTTTATCCCAGGCTTTCAGACATCAAGATTTTATTACAGCTCCCTGGACAATTATTTTGTTTGTTTGGTTTTTCTTTTAGTTTTATTTGTTTTTTGTTTTGTTTGATGCAGGGTCTCACAATGTAGCATGGCTGGCCTGTAATTTTCTCTGTAGACAGACTGACCATGAACTCAAGGAGAACTGCCTGTCTCTGCCTCCCAAGTGCTGGGGTTATGGGCATGTGCCACCACACTGGCTCTATCTAATTCTTACAGGAGGCAATAAAATCATTTATTTTTTATTTGAATTCATAAGGGATTCATAACAGTCCTTTGGTAACATATATTAATGAGTTTAATGAAACTTCTGTGGTTTGTGTATAGTGACTTTTTTGTTCTGCTTTTTTTATTATTTTGTCAACTGGATCTTACTATATAGCATAAATTGGCCTCAAATTTACCATCTTCCAGCATCAGCTTCCCAAGTGTCAGTATTACAGTCCTGGATAAGCCACTATACCCAGTTTATGAGGATGTGTTGTTTAGGGGTTTTGTGTATTTGTGAAGCTGAAGTCTCTATCTCCCAGGCTAGTCTTGATTTCCTGGCTTTAGTGATCCACTTGCTTCATTCAGCCTCGTGGGTACTTGGGACAAGAAGCATGAGCCACTGCTCCTAGCTGAGGTTCAAGTTATTCAAAATGCACTTGTATGAAGATTTTATTATTACTTATTAAGATTACTAGAAATAACCTACAGTTTCCCCAATTCTGGATGGTCTGATTTTTTTTCCTAAAGACATTAGCTCTCTAAATGGAGAGGGAAAGACGAAAGTTCTGGGTAAGTAAAAGAAAATACATTTGCTAGATTCCCTACACACACAACTGTGGTGTGAAACTTTTAAATAATTGATTTCTAAAGCAAATATAGTTACTGAACTAGAAATGATAATTAACATTATAGTTATAAAATTATAATTTCCAGAGTGTAAGTGAGATTAATGGAACTGCAGTGGAAGTGGTTGGGGAAATTGTTGTATGCTGTAAAATTAGAAGGTCTTTGTTCCTTTGCTAAATTAAACTTTCTTTAATGGAGGTTGTCTGTCAGTAGGATTTTGTGTTTAAGCTTTTTAAAAAAGGCATTTTGCTTATGTCATTCTAATTGGATGAGAAAAAACTAATACAGAAAGTAACACGTAGCAGTACTGAGGATCTATTTCTAGTTACATGAGTCAAAACTGTAAAAGCTTGAAAGAAAAACATAATTCTATGAACTGAGGTCCTGGAAAATGAGGTAAAACTGACTTCAGTAGAAACAAGTAGAGTCAGCTACCTCTAGACCATAACACACTCATCTCATTCTGCCTGTGTGTCTGCTTTACAGATGGATGAGAACAAAGAAGAGAATTTTATTTGCTTATTTTTCAATTTTCTCTTGGCCATTATTAACCAAGCTTAAAAAGGTGAACAAAATAAGCAAACAGTTGTATTTATGATGATCGTGCATATGTACATGATGTATGTGTGGGGACATGCCTGTTACATGTGTGATAAACAAAAGACAATGATGTGGAGCCAGTTCTTTCCGTGGGGGTTCTGGGAATTGAACTTGGGTCATCAGGCTTTGTAGCAAATACTCCAAGCTGACCCCAAGCAAAAAAGATATTTTCTTTTGTTCCTTAACTTGCCAAATATTTGACTGCTTGGAAATAAAAGTGAATTCACTTTTTAGTACTACTAATTTAGGCAATGTATATAAATCTTACCTCCACAATAAAAATATTTTTTTAAAAAACCACATTTCTAGAGTTTTGATTCAAAATTCAGAGATAAGTGTGGCTGGCTGGCTGTGTTTGAAGAATGCATGAAGATCAACTAAGAATAAGAGCAAAATCCAGGAAAAAACAGGAACAAAAAAAATGTCAGGCATAGTGGTGCACGCCTTTAATCCCAGCACTTGGAAGGCAGAGACAGGAGAATCTTCGAGTTCTAAACCAGTCTGGTCTATATAGTAAATTCCATAACAGCCAGGACTACATGAAGAGAACCTGTGTAAAATAAATGAACCAACAAAAAAAGAGCAAAAGCCAGGTCCAGCAAATGTTCCTATAGTGCCACCTACTTAAGAGTCTAGAAGAAGTTTGAGCCGGGCGGTGGTGGCGCACGCCTTTAATCCCAGCACTCGGGAGGCAGAGGCAGGTGGATTTCTGTGAGTTCGAGACCAGCCTGGTCTACAGAGCTAGTTCCAGGACAGGCTCCAAAGCCACAGAGAAACCCTGTCGCGAAAAAAAAAAAAAAAAAAAAGAAGTTTGAGACCAGCCTTGGCAACACAGTAAGATGTTCCTGTCCAAAATAATAATAATAATAATAATAATAATAATAATAATAATGTGAAGGCACAGATGTAGAAACAAAGTAGAAAATAAAAAGGGAAAAATTCAAATATATACATGTATATTCAGATGTAATGTGAGTGTAGGCACCTGGCAAATGTCTCAGAATATACATATGTATATATATATATATATTACATATATATAACTTTTTGTCTCTGCGTGTGTGTGTGTGTGTGTGTGTGTAGGCAAGAGACAACCTCCGATGTCAACTCTTGCCTTCTACCTTCTTTGAGACAGGGCGGCTCTTGATTTTGTGTACACAGGCTAACTGGTCCATGAGCTATCTTCTGGGGCTCCCATGTCTCTGCCTCCTATCTTTCTGTAGCTTTTCTGAATTTACATTAATTATTTCTTGAAGGTTTTGGGGGAGTGGTGTTTAGTTTTTGTTTTTGTTTTAAATAGAGTTTTGCTCTATAGTGTCACCGATACATTTTACAAGAGGAACACAGGGATTACCGATATGGAAGCTATTGCAACCAGGTTTCCTTGGATCCCAGAGGTTAGAATTCAGTCTCTCGGGCAGTGCTTTACCCACTGGACCTTCTTCCCCCAACCTCAAGGTACTCTTTGATGCCATCTAGTAAGAGGACTGAGGCAGAAGGATTAAGAATTCAAACCATCCTGACAAAATCTAGAATGAAAAAAAAAATGTACTTTGAAAATACAGTAGAACAAACTAAATCCCATGATTTACTAGTGTATCACATGCAAGGGGGTGATGCTGAGGATGAAGGAAAGAGAAAAGGAGTTCCATAGTTTGTTTCCCTTGAGCAATTGCTGGATTGGCATTGCCTGAAGTAGAGATGACTGGGTTGCGCTGAGAAGGGCTGACAGGGAAATAAAGGATGAGCTTCATGCGTTTGTCATTGGCCTGGCTCTTGAAGTCATTTTAAGTCATGTATTTTCTGCCTCTGAGGTAGATAATAAAGAGACCTCTGTCCAGGCCTGCAGACATGTGAAATGTCTAGGCATTAAGTCATGGAGAAAGTGGAGACTAAGAAAAGAGGAGACGGTGGTGTAGGATAGATACGCAGTAAGAAAGTACAGTCGCCAGAGCCAGAAGAGGAAGCAGTGAAAGGAGGAAAAGGTGCAGGGTGTGCTTGTGCTGTGCTCCTTCACAGTCCTGGGAAGGTGGCGCTGATGGGTGAGAATTTATGAGGCATGTCTGAATGCCTAGGCCTGCACCTGCACTGCATCCACATTTTCAGGCATGCTTCTTACCCTTCCTTCCCCACAACTGTAATCTGTCATGAAATGGATGATGAATTGTTATTCTGCTTACTGT
The DNA here is from genome assembly GCF_000317375.1 of Microtus ochrogaster. Lineage (NCBI taxonomy): Eukaryota > Metazoa > Chordata > Mammalia > Rodentia > Cricetidae > Microtus > Microtus ochrogaster. The sequence goes on along the minus strand of NC_022009.1, from coordinate 125,939,703 downwards.
ATTTCTTTATTGTACTTTAAATACCATTACAAAAGTAATGCATGTTATTGTTGTGTGACTTAATCCCAACACTGAAGTTTGAAAGTTGGAAGCCAGCCTAAGCTATAGAGTGTGACTCTATTTTTATAAAACAAAACAAGTCGGGTGGTGGTGGCGCACACCTTTAATCCCAGCACTCAGGAGGCAGAGGCAAGTGGATCTCTATTGGTCTACAGAGAGTGTTCCAGGAAAGCCAGAGCTACCCAGAGAAAGAAACCCCTGTCTCAAAAAATGAAGAACAAAAACCAAATAACAGCAGCAAAAAGAAGTAATTGATGTTAACTGTGTAAAGTTTGGAAAATTCAGAAAAACTTCAAAAAAAATGGGAAAAATAACCCATATACTCATAATTGCAGCACCCAAAAGTAATGGCTCTAAGCCTGGCATTATTCTATTTAAAGGGTATGTATTATAAACAAGATTGTTGTAAACAAACTTGAAGCCTGTTTTCTCCCCCCCCCCCACACTGGGAGATTATGTCACTAACATTGCTGTTCCACTGGTCTTTTTTTTTTATTTTTTATGCTTTATTTATCTTTATTTTATGTGCATTGGTGTGAAGGTGTCAGATCCCCTGGAACTGTATTTTCAGACAGTTGTGAGCTGCCATGTGGGTGCTGGGAATTGAACCCAGGTCCTCTGGAAGAACAGTCAGTGCTCTTAACCGCTGAGCCATTTCTCCAGCCCCCACTGGTCTTTAATCATGACTTTAATAACTATTAATTATTACATGAGAGACTAAACCATAGATTAGGCTACTGTCTGTTTTATACAATATTTGGCCATTATTATAAACTTGAAGTTGGATAATAGTTAAATAAGAACATAGGCTTTGGCACCAAACACTTCACTTACACACAGCTTCTACAACTTACAGGCTATATGCATTTGAGAAATTTTTTTGTTTGTTTTTTGAATGGGTTTTGTTGTTATTATTACTTTGTTTCTGCTCTGCCTGCTCAGGTCACACTGGTGCCCACTTCCTTTCTGCAGTTTTCTGTAATTGAAGGAGAGAAGGCTACACAAAGTTCATGCCTGAGCTACAAAGATCAGAGTTACTGAATTCTGACCTACCCATCAACAAACCTATCACCCTAGACCCATCATGGAATCCTTCACCTGCTCCTAGACTACAAAATTCTCTTTATTTCCATTTCAATACATCCTTCTGCCCCTGTGCCAGCAATTATTCTGAACTCTTCTTCCAGAGGACCAGGTTCAATTCCTAGCACCCACAAGGCAGTCAACAACCAGCTTCAGGGGTTTATGGAACCCTCTCTGGCCTTCAAGGGCAATGCATACACATGGTTCACAGTCATGCATACATAGAGGCAAATGCCAATATACATAAGATAAAAAAATAAATCTTTAAAATTAAGAAAAAAATAGCAGTCAAACATCTTCATCACCTACACGATGAACCCTCCCTAAACATTTATTCTGTGCTAGGTGTCTACTGTGATCTCTTTCTACTGCGTTCAGTGTGACGTGAAAACTAGAGAAAATGCAGGGACTTTGTTTACACAGCCTTCATTTTTATTTACAAAATTTCTTTGCAGTCTTTGCAAAACTCTAATCCATTCACCCCCATTGTTGTACCTGTCAATTCAACTCTAACCATCATCCAATCAGGAAGGTCTGAAGTAACTTTCTGATGGAAGAAGTAGGAGGGGCACCCATCAAACCGGTTTGACTTGCCTCAAGACTGGTTACCCTAGTTTTAACAAGAAAAAGAAAAAACTTACAAAATAACACCATTCTGGATTTCCCTAAACTGAAATTGCATTTGGGAGCCATGAACAACTACCAATATGCTTTACTCTCTAGAAATGTATGTATTACTTTATTGTAGTAGGGGAGGTGCACGTCACAATATGTGTGTGTGTGTGTGTGTGTGTGTGTGTGTGTGTGTGTGTGTGTGTGTGTGCTTATCAGAGGCAAGAGTCAATTCTGTACCTCTTCCGTGTATATCCCTGGGATCACATTTAGGTCATCAGGCCTTTGCAAGGGCCTTTACCAATTATTTAACCACTGGCCCAGTTTTGTCTTTTGTCTTTATGTTTTCATTTGAGACAAGTTCAGGCTAGCCTTGAACTCACTACTCACTAATAGAGGATGACCTTGAACTTCTGAGTGTTAAGACCACAGGAAACTGTACTGGATGATTTTGTGTGTCAACTTGACACAAGCTATAGGTCATCAGAGAAAGGAGCTTCAGCTGAGGAAATGCCTCCCTGAGATCCATCTGTAAAGCATGTTTTTATTTTGTGATCAATGTGGGAGGGTCTGGCCCATGGTGGGTGGTGCCATCCTGGGGCGTGTCCTGGGTTCTATAAGAAGGTGAGCTGAATAAGCCATGGGAAGCAAACCAGTAAGCAGCACCCCTCCATGGATTCTGCCTGTTTGAGTTCCTGCCCTGACATCCTTCAGTGATGAACAGCAGTGCTGAAGTGTACTTCTGATGCCTCTGCCTTATTTCTTCCCAAATAAGAGTAAATGTTAGTGCTCTGTTGAATGAGAATATATAGGTGATATTAGTTTTGTTTTTTTGGGACGTAGTCCCGTGTCCCAGATTGTCCTCAAACTTGTTAAGAATGACCTTGAACTCCTGACACTGTCAGCTCCACCTCTCAGATGCTGGGGCTGTGGAAGTGACTTATGATCGCCACCACACTTGGCTTAAGAATATGTTCTTTTAAAAACAAAAACTTAGAAGCCGGGCGATGGTGGTGCATGCCTTTAATCCCAGCACTCGGGAGGCAGAGGCAGGCGGATCTCTGTGAGTTCGAGACCAGCCTGGTCTACAAGAGCTAGTTCCAGGACAGGCTCCAAAGCCACAGAGAAACCCTGTCTCGAAAAAAAAAAAAAAAAAAAAAAAAAACTTAGGGGGCAAAATAGGAGGAAGAAAGGAAGGAAGGGAGGAAGGGAGGGAGGGAAGGAGGGAGGAAGGGAAGGGAGGCTGGTTAAAGTGTTGAATTTTGCAGATAGATAAGGAAGGGCAAGCTAATCAAGACCATTAGCTTTCCTGATGACTCTTGGTGACCTTCAAGAGAGCTAGTGCAGATAAATTACTAGACACCAGATTAACTAAGCCTGAAGAGTAAATGACCGCCATGGAAGACAGACCACAATTCTGAGATATGCAGTTCCATCCTAGGTAAATCCTAAGCATTGTTATGATTTATGACACATGAGCAGCCTCCCCAGCTCTAACTCCAGTCAAGCAACATGCTACATACAACCTCCTCTTCACACACGGGATATCCAATCATACTCCATCTCCAGTTTTGTCCTTGGCATTCCTAGATGATCTGAGAGTCTAATGTCAACTGTTCTGAACCTAATTCCTTCCCTAATTGCTTTGGCTTCAAGAGCTTTGTTTTGTACTAATCCCAAAAACGAATAAGCTATAATTGCTTTTTCTGGCACTAAACACATTCTCAAACTCAGTCTGGAATTAACAGGTTGAATACATATACCTGGAAGAAAGAGCTATATTTTAACAAATATTTGTACCCAGGTATAACAGTACAGGTCTGCAGTCCCAGCACCTGAGAAATTGAAGCAGGATGACCACAAGTCTGAGGACAACTTGGGCTACATAGCCAGACTCTTTCTCAACATACAAACAACAACAAAAAGAAAGAAAGAAAGAAAGAAAGAAAGAAAGAAAGAAAGAAAGAAAGAAAGAAAGGGAAAAAAACTGAAACTACTTTTACTATTAAGATAATACCTAATATCCTTTCAAATACAATGAGTATTATTTATGTAGAGCCAGGTGTTATGGAATGGTCTTTTTGTACACTGTGAATATGTGTCTTTGCCAAGGCGCCTTATGATTTGTTTAATAAAAGAGCTGACTGACCTATAGCTAGGCAGGAAGTATACACAGGACAGCAAGACACAGAGGACACTGGGAAGAAGAGGGAGGAGTCAGGGGAGTCTCGAAAGGCACAAAGAGAAACTAGTGGAACATGCCATGTTGAAAGAAGGTACCACATGGCAGAGGGTAAATAAGAAATATGGGTTAATTCAAAATGTAAGAGTCAGCTAGTAATAATTCTGAGCTGCCAGCCAAGCATTTAAAATTAATATTAAGTCTCTATGCATTTATTTTGGAACCAGTGGGGCCAACGAAAACTCTGTCGACAGCCAGGGAAATAATTTGAGTCATAAAACTTAAATCAAGAAGATTTGTAGGACCCACTCATGACAAGCTCAATAGAGGCCTGAGTTTCAGCTTACCCTAAGGCAATACCTAGTTCCCAGAAAGATCACCCAGGCACCACCCAGGAAAGAATCATCCAAGAGAAAATACCTACATTCCAAAGTCCAGCACACAGCATACACCCATCCCCTTTTGGCCAGGACACCCTTAGACAAATGCCAGCCAATCAGGGGTCCTGAACCTTAGAAATCCCTCACTCCAACCTCTGAACTTGAGGCTCTCTGATTGTGCCAAGGCATTGGACACATGGAGACTCAGACTTGAATAAAGGCTCTTTACTTTTACATAGGGACTTAGTCTCCCTGATGGTCTTTTGAGGATCCCTGTGATCTGGGCATAAAAAACTGGCGTAGGAGCTGGAGAGATCCCATGCCCTCTTCTAGACTTCTTAAGCACCAGGCACACAAGTAGTATACAGACAGACATAAAGGCAAAACATCCATACGCATAAAATTAAATTGAAAAAGAAAAAGAAGGCTGGGGTTGTTGCGGGAGGTCCTTCCGCTCCTCCAGCCTATAGCCGCTGAGATACCAGCCCATTGGGGCGTGGTCTCTCTCCCTTTAAAAAAGCGGCCACTTCCTTCTCTCGCTCTCTTCACTTCCTGCTCGGCTGGTGACTAGACTCCCTTCCTGGTTGCGCAGAGGGCTGTTGTCTGGGACGGAGATCTGTAAGTTTTTTCCCCTTTAAATAAATATCACCCTATTAATCATAATTCCAAACTGGTGTGGCATTGTTAGTGACTTACACCTTCATGGGGTAAATGAGCATCATGTTGTTCACCTGTAATTCTAGTACTTGGGAGACAGAAGCAGAATGATTCTAAGCTCAAGCCCAGCCTAAGATACAGAAGATACTATCTTTTTTATGATTTATTTTTATTTTATGTGCACTTGTGCTTTGCCTGCATTTATGTATGTGTGAGGGTGTTGGATCCCCTGGAAATGGAATCACAGCTAGTTGTGAGCTGCCATGTGACTGCTGGGAATTGAACCTGGGTCCTCTGGAAGAGCAGCCAGTGCTCTTAACCCTTAACTGATGAATCATCTCTCCATCCCAAGGAGACCTATGTTTAACTAAAAAAAAAAAAGGGGGGGGGGGGGGGAAGCAAAAAGGAAAAGGGAAAAACAAGGAGAAAGGGAAGATGAAGAGAAGAAAGAGAGACAGACACAGAAAGGGAGGAGAGAGACAGACAAATTCAATGGTAGATTACTTGTCTAATAGTGACGGGTCTAGTTTTCATCCCTAGCTTGGCAACAACAACAAATTAAATCAAGACACTTTAGAACTTCACTCCAACTCAGCAAACATGTGCTGAATGCCTTTTATTTACAAACCGTGCCGTCAAGGCTTTGAGAGAGAATGCAGGAGTCACAAACATTGTTGATAAAAAGTAATATAGATATTTTAGACTTTGCAAACCACATGATCCCACCCCACTTTTCTGAGTTTGCTCCTTGGGGACAGGCTGGTCTTGAATTCACTGTGTAGTTGAGGATGATCTTGAACTACTGAGCTTCTTGCCTCCTCCTTCCCCTCCCAAGCGCTAGGTTATAGGCATGTTCCACCACTCTTGGTTGAAGTCATATGATCTCTGTTACGACTATTCAAATGTATGAATGAGACAGATGAGAAGTACCCAAAAGGAGAATAGTATAATCAGATGTTGGGAGGGGGCCCACAGGGACCATTCCTGTCTTGGGCTTTCACAAGGAGATCAAACAAGGACAGAAGTGAGGACCCAGTGATCAAGGCAGTCCCAGAATTAAAGTCACAGCAGCTATAAACACATCTTACTAACACAGATGCAAAGAACAGCCATGCTCCAGAGAACCTGTCTTATCGTAAAGTCAAAGCTGACCAATGAGCTTCTTACAACTGAGCCATCACTGACCAAACAGGAATGTTCTCTGCAAGTTTACTGAAGTGGAGGACCTGCCACTGACCACTCAGGAATGGGTCAAGGAAGCAAGTTTGGGCCCATTATTTGAGTGAAATCTGTGTTTAGCTAGCTACCACATCCCCCTTATTTAAGGAACCACCCCTGACTTGCCCTTGGTCTGGGCTGTACCCTTACTCAATCTCAACCAATAAAAGCTTTGCCTGTACCTTTGTCTGGGTTCAGTCTTTTTTTCTTCTGTCTACAAACATAAGAACTTGGCCCCAGTAACAGGAGAGTAGCCTTAAAGGTACCTAAATGAAAGACGGTGACTGTGTTCCTATAAAACTTAATAAACATGATACCGTATTCTTTTGACTTTTTCCTTCCCGTAATTTTGAAGTGTAAAAATCGTTTTTAGTTTGAGTATCATACAAAACATTTGGCAGACCAGATTTAGCCCATTGGCCAGAGTTTATAAACCCCAATCCAGTAAATAAACAGTTTACTCAGAAGCTGTAAAAGAAACAATTCTGCTTATAATCAGGAAAGCCTCCTGCAATAATCAGCGCTTTTGCATTATAAATGATCATGAACATGCAAGAAGATTAAAAATAACTGCTTTAGAAAACGGAGTACACGTAATCCCAGGATGCCTCCTGCCTGAATCTGTCCACTGGAGACCTCTTTCTCACCCAGCTGAGGCCAGTTTATTCTTCTGTAAAATACTGTCAGCCTGGGGTTGACAGTTACGCAATCCTGGGGGAGCCATTCAAATAGAGTTTAGAAGGAAAGGCACACCCTAGAATTGTGCAGCGCTTGGGGACCAGGCAGATCGTGTTCCAGGCACTTGAGAAGCTCTGGAGATAGAGCAGTGAACAGAGCAGCTCTCACAGTGTGCTGTGGTTATAGCTGGGTGTGGCACCTGCCCGTAAACCCAAGGTTCAGGAGTCTGAGGAGGAACAACGGTGAAATTGAGGACAGCCCGGGGTTGCAGAGCAACAGCCTCTCTGGGGCTGGGAGAGTGAACTGTGTTTGACAAGTTCTAGTCTGAAAAGAACAGAAGTCGGGGAGTAGAGACAGACCCACCTTAGAGGGAGTTGTGACTCACAGGAAAAAAAGATAACTTTGACTTAATGAAAGAAGAGTTGTTTTTTTTGTTTTGTTTTGTTTTGTTTTTTTGAGACAGGGTTTCTCTGTAGATTTGGAGTTTGTCCTGGAACTAGCTCCTGTAGACCAGGCTGGCCTCGAACTCACAGAGATCCTCCTGCCTCTGCCTCCCAAGTCCTGGAAATAAAGGCGTGTGCCACCACCACCCAGCTCCAATGAAGAGTTTTAAGGAAGGTAATGGTTTAACCAGAGTTATAGATGGGATCTGACCGAATACAGAGGGTACAGACAAAACCAAGGGTTCATAACCTGGGGGCTGGAGTAAGTTGAACTGAGACACAGAAAAAATATACATTTATTTTTTACTCATATCTAACTGAAATTTAAGATGGCCTGTAATTATGAGTGCAGTAGGTAAATTCCAATATTAACACTATCTGGGCTAAGAATATAACCGAGCGATAAACTGCTTGCCTTACACGCATAAGCAGGAGGAGAAGGAAGCAGGAAGAGAAAAAAAAAATCCTCATTGTGGCAAAACAGAAACAGAATAACATACAAGTCCAGCATAGTGGCTCATTCCTATAATCTTAACCTTTCAGAAGGCAAGAGACAGAAGGGTACAAAATTCCATGCCAGCCTGTGCTACATAGTCAGACTACCTGAAAAACAAAACAAATAATATGATTTCATGATCATTAAAAATCAAAATATCCAGTGCATTCCAGTAATCATGAATATTTTTTAAAAAACGCTATCCTTATTGCTATTGTGAAATTATGGTAGTTATTTTTTAAAGTATTTTTTGTTCTTTTTTTTTTTTGTATTTTGTCTGCATGTATATATTCATACTGCATGCATGCCTGATTGAGGGCGCCTGACTCTGGGATTAGAGTTACAGACAGTGTGAGCCACCTCATGGGTACTAGGAACTGAACCCAGTTCCCTAGTTCCTCTTCAACAGCAAAAGTGCCCTTATCCTCTGACACAATCCTGCAGCCGCGAAGTCATGGTAGTCAATACATCTACTCCAGACCTTATCACTGATGGGCAGATAAATGTTTGCATGCATGCATCGCACTTGGTTTTACGTATTCTGATAATGCCGCAATAACTGCGTCCCTACTTTACTCATTTAAAAACATTATTGTCAGGTGGCTTCATGGGCTTTAGCAAGGGGACCAGAGTAGGCTCTTCTCAACCTGCAGTTGAGTATCTGGCTTTGCTAAAGCAGTGGATCTCAGCTTCAGCCCTACTTCTTTTCTCCACCCTTACCTAACTCCTCCACACCTTATCCCAGGATCCCTTGCACCTCCTCTACCACTTCCCCAGGCTATCCCCCACTCCTGTAGAGCCCAGGCCCTGGAATGCTTGGGAAACACTCTACCCTCGGGCTACAACCCCAACACAAGTGTCTTTTTTCTCTATTTCCATGGCAGCCTGCTTTTACCCCAAAAATAGTACTTACCACGTGGCTCCAACATCCTACAATTTAGCATTAGAGGTTTTAAATATCACAACTAGTCCTGAAACTCCAGGACATGTAGTAATTTGCCAGTCCATTGAGGCATGAAATAGAATTGCTACTTCTGGGATTGGAGCCACTGAGCCGGTGAGAAGCCTTGACTGCCCAGGATCCACATTGATACACGGTGTTTTTTCATGCTGACAACAAAGCTAAGAAATTTGTATATGAACCCCATTTTACAGATGAATTGATGAGAATACAAATTGGGAATTGAAGGACCCAGAGATTTTAATTGACTGTTGCATTATTTGTGACCCAACCATCATGGAGGTAAAGACAGTCTTTAATCTTAGAACCACAGGGCCATAGGACCGGGCAGTAGGGAGGTGCTAAGTAAATCGTTTCCTGGTTCACGAGAAGAGTGCTAAGAATTGTGCCTTCACTTTCTGAGAAGGAATCTCCTGAGGTCGTGGCCTTAAAGTGTTTCTCATTGAACTCCCAGCTTCTAGAGCAGCACCCAGATCATACAAGTAAAGTACTTAGCTATCTCGCTCCATGGCAATTCTTTTTTTAATGCAGGATGGCATCACTAACCCCAGACTGGCCTCAAACTCCATCTTCCTGCCTGAACCTCCCAAATTCTGGGAATACAGATTTGATCCACCATAGCTGGCATTACACTTTAGGTTTTCTATGAAGGCCTCAGAATAGGAAAATAGTATACAGAAATATAAATGCAGCCAATTATACTCATAATTCACAATTGTTTTCAGCTTTTAACTTTTTTTTTTTTTTTTTGGTTTTTCGAGACAGGGTTTCTCTGTGGTTTTGGAGCCTGTCCTGCAACTAGCTCTTGTTGACCAGGCTGGTCTCGAACTCCCAGAGATCCGCCTGCCTCTGCCTCCCGAGTGCTGGGATTAAAGGCGTGCGCCACCACCGCCCGGCTTCAGCTTTTAACTTTTAAATAACTTGACCAACAGCTGCCATGATTATTATAGGAAGTCTTGGCTTTTATATATTATGAGAAGGGAAATCTATATTTTCTTAGGGTGTTGATCATCACTAAAATATGACTGGAACACATATTTAACTGAAATTCTGTTTGGTTATATTCTCCCTGTTAAAATAAAGTAAAATAATATTCAGTTCCTTAATTATTTCAGATGAATACTTTATTCCATAGATTGAAAAATTGAAGCAAAGACAAATACAATCGGAGAATTTTTTTTAATTATTTATTTATTATGTGTACAATATTCTGTCTGTGTGTCTGCCTGCAGGCCAGAAGAGGGCATACAGATCACATTTCAGATGGTTGTGAGCCACCATGTGGTTGTTGGTAATTGAACTCAGGACCTTTGGAAGAGCAGGCAATGCTCTTAACCACTGAGCCATCTTTCCAGCCCAATCGGAGAATTTTTTTTCCATATGTTTTATATGATTAATGTCTTGCTTTGTAGCCCTGGCTAGTCTGGTATTGACTACATAGACCTGATTGGCCTAGAACTCATGGTGATCCTTCTACACCAGCCTCCCAAGTACTAAGATTACAGGCACAAATCACTACTCCCAGTTTGAGAAAAAAAACTTTTTAATGTAGCCTAGCTGTCATGGACTCACTCTGTAGACAGGTTGGCCTCAACTCAGAGAGATCTATCTGCCTCTGCCTCCTGAATGCTAAAGGCATCAGATCCAGAAGCCCATAAGAAAGATGAAAAAGCGGAAATAAAACTTAAGGCCCAAAAACCAAAGCAGAAAATTCCCCAAATCTACAGGGAAAAAATAGACATCCAAATACAAGAGACATTGAGAACACTGAATAGACATGGTTAAACAAGAATCTCTCTGTAACTTATTATAGTCAAAATGTCAAAATGCAAAGAAATTATATTAAAAGCTGTAAGAGAAAAATACTAAGTCACATACAAAGGTAGAAATGTCAGAATAGCATCAGGTATCTTGTCAGCAACTCTAAGACCTAAGAAAGCATGGATGACATATCTCCAGCCTGAAAGTAACAACGGCCAACCAAGATCGCCAAATCTCATAAAGCTACATTTTAAATTTTATAGGGAAATCATAGATGAATACAAGCAAAAGTAAGGGAATTCATTACCACTAAGCATTGCAGAATATCGTATTTAAGGGTGTAATGTGCACAGAAGAAGAACTTTCAGGAACGAGAGAATAGGAAAGAAGAATACATTTGTAGGGGTGCAGATAGCAGAGCTAGGACTCCATTATGTCAGTACAGTCAACCAACAAATCCTTAATACCAATGGAGAAGAAAGTAAAACCAAACAATAATCCAACCAACCAGAAAAACAACCACATTACGGGAATTAGTAAACACTTCACAAAAATAATCTTGAAAATAAGTGGCCTCAATCCACCAACAAAGAGACATAGACTGACTGACTAGAACTGAAAATTATATCCTATGCTCTGTTGTCTCTATAAAAACATATCACTGGTTTAAAACAAACAACTCCACAGACTAGCAGTTAATAGAAAACATTCTATCAAGCAAATAAAAACCCAAAACAAGCTGATATATCTATTCTGATATCTGAGAAGAGTTTTTTTGTTTTTGTTTGTTTTTTTAAAATATTTATTTATTTATTATGTATACAATATTCTGTCTGTGTGTATGCTCGAAGGCCAGAAGAGGGCACCAGACCCCATTACAGATGGTTGTGAGCCACCATGTGGTTGCTGGGAATTGAACTCAGGACCTTTGAAAGAGCAGGCAATGCTCTTAACCTCTGAGCCATCTCTCCAGCCCCCTGAGAAGAGTTTTGAACCAAAAAGAAGAGATGAAAAAGACCATTACAAGTTTTTTGAGTTGTTTGTTTGTTTGTTTGAGACAGGGTTTCCCTATATAACAGTTCTTCCTCTCCTGGAACTCACTTTATAGACCAGGCTGGCCTTGAACTCACAGAGTTCCACCTGCCTCTGTCTCCAAAGTGCTGGGATTAAAGATGTGTGCCACCACACCTGGCTAAATCCACTACATGTTAATAAAGAAAAAATTTATCAAAAAGATATAGCAATTGCAAACATACCCCTAATTAGCATAGATGCAAAAATGCTCAACAAATTTTTTTGCAAATCAAACTCCAGAAGACATTAAGCAATACATACATCCTGACCAAGAAGGTTTCATTACAGGGATGCAAGTTTGGTTCAACATATGCAAATCAATATGCATTTTTATAAATAGATTTGAGAGCAGAGATCGCATGAACATCATAATCAACACAGAAACGCTTTCAACATCTCTTCAAGATGAAAAGCCTCAAAGAACTAGGAATTAAGTTATCTATTAAACTAAGCATGCCCAAAGCACACCTGTTCACCATTTTAAAACTGTGAGCTTATGCTCTTGACCTTCATGTAAGCACACCTAAAAATGTGTCTACTATTTTTCTTTCTTGAACTTTACAGTGAACTTGCTGAAAAATGTCTTTAACCGTTCCTGCTCAGATATAACCCCAGCCATAAAGTATTTTCCTGTGTGGGTGTGTTTTGGTTTTCTGGATAAAATCTCCATGCTCCCTTTGTTCAAAGAGGGCATTATTTTGGAAATAACTCCGAGTGGCCCTTGCCTGCTGCAGGTCTTTCTCTAGTCTTTGATGTCTTGGCCATACTTGTTTTGGCATTACATGCGCCAAGATGCAGACTCAGTGTGGGATTACAGGGTGACCTGGGAGCACTGCAGACTGGCTTAGTGGTCAAGAGCAAAGATGCTCTTTCAGAAGATCCAGGTCTCAGCACCCACGTGGCAGCCTGCAACATCTGTTGTAACTCAAGTTCCAGGGGACCAGACATCCTCGATTGTCTTCTGCAGGTACCAGACATGAAAGTGGTACTAGACACACATGTAGAAACATAAATAAAATACGCACAAAATATTTTTTTTTTTAGAAAAATTTTAAGAATGTTGCAGGTGAGATGAGAGAAGCAGTGAACCAAGTCACAGAAGGCCTTGTGGGCTCTTCTGAGAGAGTTCATTGGGAAGTCACTGGATGGCCTTGTGTGCCTCCCAAGCCCAGTATTAAAGGCCGGCACCACATTTTCCCATACTCTATTTCTTGAGACAAGGTCTATCACCAAACCCTGAGCTTGCTAGTTTAGTTTATTTGTCTAGCAAGCAAACCCCGTAGGGAATCTCCCTGTCTCCTCACTGGAGCTGAAATTATAGGCACACACACTGCTGCAGCAGGTGTTTCTTTATGGAAGTGTGTTGTGAAAATTAACTCACACCCTCCTGTTTGCACAACACCAAGCAAGCTATCCCTCCAGCCTTGGAAATGTGTTGATTCTATAAAGTGAGTTTGTTTGGTTTTTAAGATTACAGAATTCTAGGATGACAAGTTGACCCAATAGGTAAACACACTATGTCTGCCTGCTTGTGTTTATTATTATTATTTAGTTTTATGTGCATGGCTGTTTTGACTACACTTATATCTGTATACCATTTATGTTCCTGATGCCCACAGAGACTAGAAGAAAGCATTAGAAACCCCTGGAATGGGTATTACAGATATTTGTGAGCTGCCATGTAGGTGCTAGGAATCAAACCAAGATCCTCCTCTGTGAGTTCGAGACCAGCCTGGTCTACAAGAGCTAGTTCCAGGACAGGCTCCAAAACCACAGAGAAACCCTGTCTCGAGAAACCACAAAAAAAAAACAAAAAACAAAAAAACCGAGATCCTCTATAAAGCAGTCAGTGAGCATTAACCATTGGGCTGGGACTTTAGCACATATTACCAAACTGAGCTGAGATCCTAGATGCACATTTTAACTTACACATTAATTTGAATATAAACTAAGTAATTAACAAGCACCTATACTACATATTCATATTATGCAAGATTACATAAATGTTAACTTTGCAAAAATGTAGCTATATTATTCATTCAATACCTACTATTTTCACACATACCACCCTCAAAAAAATAAAGAACGCTTTATGCTTTTGCATGTCATTTTAGCACAGGGACCACGCTAATCTCTATATCGTTCCAATTTTAGTATATGTGCTCTCCCTTCGTATGAACTGCTTCATGCATCCAGGCAAGTGCACTACCACTGAGCAGCAACTCCAGGCCTAAAGGACCTTCTTCTTATCCTAATGTGCCCATCCTCAGTATTTAGTGAAGCTTGAGACTTTTCAGGGCTCTCTTTCTACTTCTGTGATTCACAGTCCTGAGATTCCTAACGACACTAATTAAGGAACTGTGAAAAATTCATAGATGACAAATTTAACAGGAAGCCAAAGCTCCTGAAATCTCTCACTTTTTAATCCTTCTGTGAGGCAGAGGCAGAGATTCACACCTTCTGGACAGAGCTTATACCTGGCTGCTTTTTCGTCTCTGATGGTTTGGGGAGCAAATTGAAAAGAACATAAAGACGATTTCTTTTTTTTTTTTCTTTTTTTCTTTTTTTTTGTATTCCACCCCCAGCCACGGCAGCAGCTGAGCTGTGCCTTAATTGTACCCTTCACCTCGAAGATGTTACAGATGTCTAGAGGTAGTTATTATTGCAACACAGAGAACACTAAGGAAGCATAAATCATGGTGAGATGTTTGAAAAAGCAGAATGTGAATTCAGATATGGTTTGCCATTGCTGACTGTTGTAATTTATGCTTTGTTTTATTTATTGAGTCAGGGTCTGTCTCAATATATAGTGAAAGCTTGCTTGGAACTGTCAAGATTTCTGCCTCAGTTTCCCCTGTGCTGGGATTACAGGTGTGCATGACCACACCAAGATATTGTTATTTTTTTATATATATTCCTCCCCAGGATTCTGAAGATATTTCTAGAACCAATTTTGTGACTATAATAAAATAGAGTAGAAATATAATCATATTTCATTTTAATATTAATTTTATGTTTATGTGCCTGAGTACATGTGTACCACATGCATGCAGAAACTCAGGTTGTCTTTTTACTTTCTTGGTATCTTTTGAAGCACAAAATCAAAATATTTGTCTTGGGGGGGATTATAAATTTCTCATTGTTTTTCACAAAAGATTAAACAACTTTTAATAATAAAACAGGTTTGTTTGGTTTTTTGCTTTGTTTGTTTTTTTCAAAACAGGGTTTCTCTGTAGCTTTAAATCCTGTCCTGAACTAGCTCTTGTAGACCAGGCTGGCCTTGAACTCCCAGAGATCCTCTTGCCTCTCTGCCTCGGGAGTGCTGGGATTAAAGGCATGCGCCACCACCGCCAGGCAACAGTTGTTTAAGTCCCTTGGGAATCCAGCATGGTGACTCACGCCTATGATCCCTGTGTTTTAGAAGCTGAAGCAGAAGTATTGCCATGAATTCAAGGCAGCCAGGGCTATATAATAAACTCTAGGCGGCAGACCAAGACCCCTGAGGAGTGAGACCTTTTTCTCAAAACAAAATTATTGTGGCCAGACAGATGGCTCTGTGATCAAGAGCACCGTCGGCTCTTCCAGAGGACCTGGGTTGGAGTCCCAGCACCCCCATAGTGGCTCTCACACTTTGTAACTCCAGGTCTCTAGGGAATTCAGCGCCCTCTTCTGGCCTCCACAGGCACTGCAGGTGTGTGGTGTGCAGACATCAGGCAGGCAAAACATCCATACATATAAAATAAAGGGAAGAAAACAAATTAATGAAATAAATGAAAAAATTTAAATCCTTGGGGACATGAAAACTAGGTAATGTTTCCTAACTTACACTGAACAGTTTCATAGAATTCTATAGCAAACAGGAAAGTAGTTTAGGAGTACATTCCAAAATAAGAAAAAAAATTGATAATTAAAAGGCAAAGCACTTAATGGGTAGAAAATTAACTTTCATATAGTTGCTATTTAAGAATAAAAAAAAACCTGCGATTTATTTTGACTTTTACACATACCTGTAAGTGCATATAAAGCAGATAGTTAGAGGCTATTACACGAAACACAGCTGAAGGAAAATCTGTCCCACTGAGCTGAGAGGGACAGAAAGGAAACCAGGGTTGATTGCTCGGGTTAATGGGCTGGCGTCCAGAAATGACGAATGGCTACATTAAAGAAGTTATTACCTTTATATGTTGAATGATTGCCGGTGATGTTTCAAATAATAAGTGTGGCTCTTGAAATAAAGCTTCCTGATTAATTCCTCATTCTCTTTGAAATCCTTGGTAGTTAAAACTGACTTCAATATAACTCTGGAACTTTCAAGGAAGTTCATGGGAGCGCACCGAGTTAGCAGTTTATAAATTTTCTTTATTTCACAGAGGAAAACAGGCACAGGAACTGGTTACCTCTTCTGTGGTCGTCCCGATGAAAATCTCCTGGGTTTGTTTCCTCTTTGTAAATACACTCCACCAGACTTACAGGAACGCACAGATACTTAAAGGAGAAACGGTTCCTGGTGGGCAGGGAAGGCTGAAATTTGAGAGGGCTGGAAGGAAAGGTTGGGTCAGTAAGACAAGCAAGAAGAGAAATATGGGGTCAGAAATCTATTCAAGCAGTCTTCTTAAAAGAATTCAGAACTTAAGCAGAATTAAACAGCCTACTTAAGCCTCAGGACCTCACACAGGCCAAGCAGCCCTGTCACTCAGAGACACCCTCCATCCACCTGGGAATTTTTATGTGCTTAAGGAAAGAATTACATTCTCAAACCTCACCTGGGCCTGCAATGGGAGACATGAAGAGATGACAAGAGCATTTGACATAAAGTGATCGTAACAAGATGCCAGGGGCTGAATACTGTAGAGTGCTTGTAACTGTCCTGGATGAGTTGAAGGAAATATTTGACTGGCATCTAGGGAAGCCGTGTGCTGGACACTGTCCATCACTGTGTCAGAATCCCCGAGAAAACAATAGAAGAGGGAGACATGTTTATTTCAGCTCAAAGGCTCAGAGCTCTGTGACTGGCTGGCTCAACTGCTTGTAAGCTTGCAGCAAGGCAAAATGTCCTGTCGGACAGTCGTAGTGGGAGAGGAAGTAGGATATAACCCCCACTTACCTGCCTTCACTTCCACTAGGTAGGTGCTACTTCCTAACTTCCTCCAACTCAGTAGCCCCTTTATAATTTGCAAACTCTTTTTGACCGACAAACTGGGGACTGGGGCTCAGAAGTCTTGGGTGTGTGGTGGTGGGGATTCAAGCTATAGCAACTAACCAAAAACACTAGCGTGCAGCGGATCAGCGAGAGTGCTTCAGTTGTGAACGCTCATCCCCATGAATCATGCTCACAAACAATAAGGACATTTACTATGCTCCCAGACAAGGAAGTTCAGGGCTAGGGCA
The DNA here is from genome assembly GCF_000317375.1 of Microtus ochrogaster. Lineage (NCBI taxonomy): Eukaryota > Metazoa > Chordata > Mammalia > Rodentia > Cricetidae > Microtus > Microtus ochrogaster. The sequence goes on along the minus strand of NC_022009.1, from coordinate 125,922,710 downwards.
GGGCTGACTGATGTTATTAACAAAGAAACAAAAGCGAGAGGGGTCTTCTATCCTTCCGGTGTGCCATAGTGGGTCACCTGCTGCCCTTGGACAGTGGGGAAGTATACTGGCAATTTTTGACGTTCAGAGAAAGAAGACACCCTTACACGAATGAGGAAGTCCTTTTAAGAACACCACAAGACTGGTCACATGTTTATTAGGATGGAATGTCCTGGATTGGCTGTGCTAGTCATATTGCTATGGAGAAGAATGAAAGCCATTGTGTCCCTCCCTTAAGAGTTGATCCAGTTGGGCAGGTCCTTGACCTGCTGAAGGGACCACCCTAGGATGGCAGACTCACTATGAGCCAGGCTAAAGAAAAAGGGGGAATAATTATTCTCTTAAGGAACAGTGTCCTTTTCCTCGCCAGCACACCCTCTTACAGGGTCACAGACATAACTTTTCCTCTCTCTATCTCTGTTCTCAGCATGCTTTCCCAAAACACTTTGAATTTCCTTACTCAAGCCCCTTATCTGCCATGTGACTGCCTGCCCCATGCAGCTGTTGTTCATACTAATTTAACTCAGGTGGCATGCCTCTCTCTCTCTCTCTCTCTCTCTCTCTCTCTCTCTCTCTCTCTCTCCTTCATTTGCCCCCTCTGCCCACGATTTTTCTTTTAAATTCAAACAAAAGCCGGGCGGTGGTGGTGCACGCCTTTAATCCCAGCACT
>NC_022009.1:125919777-125921901 GCF_000317375.1 Microtus ochrogaster | reverse complement strand
AGGCAGGCGGATCTCTGCGAGTTAGAGACCAGCCTGGTCTACAAGAGCTAGTTCCAGGACAGGCACCAAAGCTACAGAGAAACCCTGTCTCAAGAAACCAAGAAAAAAAAAATTCAAACAAAAATTGTCCTCAAACTTCTGTTTGAGTATATTCTTAAATTATTTTATTAACTATATTAGGACCCCCAAGAGGGGACCCTGATCTCCTGCCATCATCTGCTGAGCATACAGGAAACACCACAAAACTTTACGTGTGGGATAAACAGCAGAGACTCAACCATATTTAGTGAGGACAGTAACAGGGCAAGACAGTTCCTCCATCTTGTGTTTTGATGAGGCTATAGACTCCCGGTTGGAAGCCTTCACAGCCATATGTTAATTGTGCTGTGATTTTCAGTTGATGAGAGACTTCAGTCAAACTCCAGACAGAGAATCCCCTTTTCCCTCCCATGTCCTGGTAATTTTTCTCCATACTGCCTCACTTGGACACCCATTAACTACATTTCATGACTGATTAATGTGGCTGACTTCGGTTTCGAGAGCACAGCAACCTTCTGAGACAAAAGATAAGGGACACCTGGCTCCCTCAGCACCAAGTGCACAGGCTGCCCAGCCCCCACCTGGCCTGTCCTGAGTCCTACCTTCCCAGTGGGAGTTGCAGTCAATGCTGTCACCCACAGGCCGGCCTCAAGGGGACCTACTCCCTCCTAGTAACCTTTGGTACAAGACGGAGAGATCGCTTACCTTCACTCCCTGGGGCATAGTTAAGTCAGCCCGAAATATTTAAATAAGCTTTCCCCAAAGGCCCGGTGGTAAAAGAGGGAAGGGAGCCAAAGAAACCTGAGCCAGCTGCTCTTCTGTGAAGACAAACTTCATTCATCCTGAGTTGGTGCCTCGGCCTGTCTGCCTCTGAGCTGTGAGGTCACCTTTTCTTTTCCCTTCCAGGAATGAAATGAAGTCTTACAGCAGAGCTGAGTGACTGCCAGTCAGACACCTTCAGCTCCCAGTCCTTGATTTTCGGGTAAAGTCCCCTCTTTTCTCTGGTATTCATCCCCTTCACTGGTTCAATCTCTGGTAGAGGCTGTCACGCCCCATCTCAGAAGTGTGACCTTTCTCTTTCTTTCTTTCTTTCTTTCTTTCTTTCTTTTTGGTTTTTCTTTTTTGGTTTTTCGAGACAGGGTTTCTCTGTGGCTTTGGAGTCTGTCCTGGAACTAGCTCTGTAGACCAGGCTGGTCTCCAACTCACAGAGATTCACCTGCCTCTGCCTCCTGAGTGCTGGGGCTAAAGGCGTGCTCCACCCCTGCTCAGCACAAGCTTACTATTCTTAAGATATACATTTTTTTTAAAAAAAAGTTTTTTTTTTGTGACTCTCCAACAGACTAATTAAAATAATTACTTTTAAATTTCTAGAAAGTTAATAGCTTACACTAGCCGTTCTGTGTGAAGACAAGGTTTAAATGCAGCAGAGATGTGATCAGACAGAAAAACACTCTATGTTAGAATTTTGATTGTTATGACAAAACACTGTGACCAAAAAGCAAGCTGAGGAGGAAAGGGTTACGCTTATTTGGCTTACACTTCAGCATTGCTGTTCATCACTGAAGGAAGTCAGGGCAGGAACTCAAACAGGCAGAATCCCAGAGGCAAGAGCTGGTACAGGGGCCATGGAGAGGAGCTGCTTACTGACTTGTTTCCCGTGGCTTGTTCAGCCTGCTTTCTTAGAGAACCCAGGTCACAGCCCAGAGGTGGCACCACTCACCATGGGCTGGACCCTCCCCCATGGATCACTAAGAAAATGCCTTACAGCTGGAGACCTTTCCTCAGCTGAGGCTCCTCCCTCTGATGACTCTAGCTCTTTTGTCTGTTTCAAATTGTGCGGCAGTAAATATTTGTGAATGAATCTGTGTTTGAATATCCCCGTTTTCTTTTTTCACCTGCAGGTAAAGGCACAAAGTGTTAAGGAAAGGATTCTTTTAAAAGGGGTTAGAAATGGCCATGAATTTGAGGGGTTTTATATAATTTTAACTTTTAATGAAAATATATTTTTTCATACAATATATTCTGATCACAGTTCCCCTCCCTCAACTCCTCCGAACTCTGCTACCTCCCCACCTATCCAAATCT
>NC_022009.1:125918895-125919352 GCF_000317375.1 Microtus ochrogaster | reverse complement strand
TTTGGAGCCTGTCCTGGAACTAACTTTTGTAGACCAAGCTGGTCTAGAACTCACAAAGATCCGCCTGCCTCTGCCTCCCGAGTGCTGGGATTAAAGGCGTGCGCCACCACCGCCGGGCTCAGTATTCTTTCTTATTAATGCCTGGACTCAGTTTGGCTTGTTGCTAGCCAGCTTCTCTTTACTTTATCTTGTCTATCTTTTGCCTCTGGGCTTTTACCTTTCTCTATTTCTGTATACCTTTCATTATTTCTTACTCCATGTCTGTCTGTGTAGCAGGGTAGCTGTTCCCTGATATCCTCCACCCCTTGTTCTATCCTGCTCCTTCTTCCTCTCTTCGCCCAGGTTTTTCCTTCCATTTATTTTGTCTGCCAGCCCCACCTTTTGTTCCTCCTGCCTCACTACTGGCCATTCAGTGCTTTGTTAGATCATCAGGTGTTTTAGACAGGCAAAGAATCAC
>NC_022009.1:125918256-125918795 GCF_000317375.1 Microtus ochrogaster | reverse complement strand
GCCGTTAATCAAAGAGCTCTAACTCAGAGATCTGACTGCCTCTGGCCTCTCAACATTAAAAAGAAAGTGAAAAGTTACGATTTCTCAGCAATTCAGGAGACCAGGCAGACTAATGAAGCTTCACCGCCATGGCTCTGTAACTGGCTGCCCAGAGAGCAAGGATGTGGAAAGGAAAGCACAATATCTCAATAAAGGAATTCTGTCCATTCTCTGTAGCGTGGTTTAGGGCGGCTCCTCCTTCCTGAGGGGTGGACCCTTACGCGCCAAACTGGAATATTAGGTCTCCACCCAGGCTGGAGATTCCATTCTCTTGACCGAAAGGGAATAGTTTTCCCTTGTGAGCCTCTGCTGCTACTGTGACCGTAAATCACAGAGGAGATGGACCGAGATTGGGGAATAGAAATAACCCTTTCTACCACGACCATCTAGAGCTCTGGTTCCTTGGCTGAAAGGGTTGACGTCAGGACTGGAGTCTCAGTCCCGCCCTCACACAGAGCCTCCAGGAAGGGCGCTCATTTAGGGTTAGATAAGAAATCAGA
>NC_022009.1:125916909-125917809 GCF_000317375.1 Microtus ochrogaster | reverse complement strand
GACATTTCAGAACTTTTGCTTTTTTGGTGGGTTACTTCCAGTTTTGACCTCCTGTTCTCATTATTATTTTAACATCATTTTTTTGATTGCTATTGCTAATATATAGAAGATATTTTTAGAATTGTTCTTGTATCCTGCAACCTGGCTGTACTATATTTGTATCCTTGTTGATTTTTTATTCTTGTTTATTTTATTTTATTTTATTTGAGACAAAGTTTCTTTGTCCTAAAACTTGCGCCGTAGACGAGGCCTTTGCCTCACGAGTGCTGGGATTAAAGGCAAGCGCCACCACTGCCCGTTGTTGATGTTTTAATGTCTATAGGTGTCTTGCCTGCATGCATGTCTGTGCACCACATGTGTGCCTGGTGCCCCAAAAGGCCAAGAGGGTGCCACATTTATGAAACTAGAGTTACAGACAGTTGTGAGCTGCTATGTGGGTAGTGAAAATTGAACCCTGGTCCTCTGAAAGAGCAGCTGGTGCTCTTAACCACTGAACCATCTCTCTAGCCAGCCCACCTTCCTTATTTTTTAACAAGTAAGTTTCTTTCAAGTATTGGCTTTTATTAGAGAAAACACTTTATATTATTTCTTTAAAATTTTATGAATTAAGCTGGGTGATGGTGTATACCTTTAATCCCAGAGGCAGGTAGATCTCCGTTGAGTTCTAGGCCAGCTTGATCTACAGATTGAGTTCAAGGCCAGCCAAGGTACATAGAGAAGGCCTGTCTCAAAAAGGCAAAATAAACAAATAAACAAACAAATAGAGCCGGGCGATGGTGGCGCACGCCTTTAATCCCAGCACTCAGGAGGCAGAGGCAAGTGGATCTCTGTGAGTTCGAGACCAGCCTGGTCTACAGAGCTAGTTCCAGGACAGGCTCCAAAGCCACAGAGAAACCCTGT
>NC_022009.1:125916226-125916809 GCF_000317375.1 Microtus ochrogaster | reverse complement strand
AAAAAAAAAAACAAATAAATATTTATGTGTATGTGTATGGGTGTTTTGTCTATATGTAAATCTGTGCAGTATATGTATGCCTGGAACCCATAGGGGCCAGAAGATGGCTTTGGACCCCCTGGTACTTGAGTTACAGATGATTGTGAACCCCCATGTGGGTGCTGCAATGGAACTTGGGTCCTTTGGCAGCCAATGTTCTTACCCTCAGAGCCATCCCCAGCTCCTCTTCCTTTATTTCTTCTGGCTTTTGCTTGATTCGTTTTCTCTTTTATCACTGTGCAACCTGTGGTAACATTTTCTGTTATCACATCTGCTCTGTTTCATCTGATAATATAGAGTCACTCCTCGGTGTTTGTTGTTTGTTGGGTTTTTCTAGTTCTTGAGAGAGGATCATTTTACTAGAGCAGGTTGGTCTCCAAGTCGTGACGTTCCTAAGTCAGTCTTTGGATGGCTGAGATCACATGTGTGTGGTCATGCCCAGAACTCCCACTTCCTCCTTTTAGGACTGGATCTCCCTGCCTAGCCTGGAACTCATTTTGTAGAGCAGGTTGACCTCAAATTCACAGATAATCCTCTTTCTTTC
>NC_022009.1:125908124-125914011 GCF_000317375.1 Microtus ochrogaster | reverse complement strand
GCTCTCTTTTTTCCATTGTATACTTTTAGCTCCTTTATCGAAAATCAGGTGTTCATAGGTTTGTGGGTTAAAGTCAGGGTCTTCTATTCGATTCCCACATCCAGTGTTATGAATGCTACATTTTGCTGTTTTTGCTCTGCTTTTGAGACAGGTAGACCTGTCTATCCTGAAAATCATCAAGTCTGTCCTGCACAGAATTCTGGAGTGCTGGGATTAAAGGCATGTGCCACCAAGAACAGACTCTTAGCTGAGCATCTCTCCAGCTCCGACTTTGTGCTTCTTATCCTTAAGCCTCTCTCTCCTGAAAGCTAGGATGACAGGCACGCATCCTCACACCCAGTTTATGAAGAGCTGAGGATCAAACCTGGAGCTTTGTGTGTGTTGGGCTAGTACTTTATCAGCTGAACTACATCTCTAGTCCCTAAGTAGAGGTCGCCTAAATAGTTGTTTCCTTTTTTTTTAATTTAACTTTATTTTATGTACATTGGTGTGAAGGTGTCAGATCCCCTGGAACTGGATCTTCAGACAGTTGTGAGCTGCCATGTGGGTGCTGGGAATTGAACCCGGGTCCTCTGGAAAAGCAGTCAGTGCTCTTAACCACTGAGCCATCTCTCCAGCCCTCTTGTTTCCTTTTCTTTTCTTTTGTGTGTGTGTGTGTTGGGGGCACACAGTGGGTGCCACAGAACTGTCCCTGTCACAGAAATCATAATCTTTGTCTTATTTCAAAGGGGCTGAAAGACATTTCAAATATTTAAAATTGGTTGAATTGGCAACCATCAAGATTTTCATTTCTTTTTTTTATAGTTTTTATTGCGCTATATATTTTTCTCTGCTTCCCTCCCTTCTTCCCCCATCCCCTTCTACTTTCTCCCATGGTCCCCATGCTTCCAATTTACTCAGGAGATCTTTTCTTCTACTTCTCATGTAGACTAGATAGTTCTTGTTTTCTGTATATTGGTATGTGGCTTGACTCCTCTTACTTTCCATAGAAGTAACCTGTTATTACAAATCTATGCTCTTTCTCCCCCACCCCATGCTCTTTCTACAGCTCTTTATTTTCTGTGTTTTATATTATGATGCTTTGACATAGAAACACTTTCCTTGCTGGGACCAAATGCCCCTGTGAAGTTAGCCATAGCAAAGAATCAGCATGCCTTAACATGCAAAGTAACTGACTAAAGCACAAAGCACACGTCCTCTCCCTGGCGCATGTGTGGCAAGAGATGAAATTCCTTTGCTTTGGTCTTCATAGACACAGGTAAAAGGCAATGAAAAATCAGCCCTAGTTAGCTGATTTTTCCAACTATCCAAACTAGCCTGATTTAAATTGTTTACTCTGCCCCGCCTTTCCTGTCTTACAGAAATTCCCCCAAAGCTTCTCTTGTTGGTGCTCTACAGCTGGGTCACCTGACCCTAGTCTGGCACTGGTTTATTGGGTGGCAGCCAGTGGGCTCCTTTCTGAACCCTGTGAGGGTAGCAAATACTGATGATTTCTTGGGCCTCCAAGGCTCGTCTTGTGACTCTCCCAAATGTCCATCACACCGAAGAACACTGGACGGAGAAGCTCACCGGAAGACTGCTCACCTGGGCTGGTCTTGATCTCCAACATTGCCTACATCGATAAATCAATAAGAGCACGTTGAATACCGAGTCTGAATGACAAATGCAAGTTTCCCCCCAGGCTCTCAGAACAGGCACCCGGCCTTAGCAGCTCCAGAAAAATGTAATCTTTGTGCTTAAACGCTTGGCTCCTAGCTCGACTTCTCCCACAGTGTGGTTTGGGGCAAATCACAAAACCACTGAGTTTTCTTTCCTCCTCTGACTCCAGAGGACTCGAGAGATTAAGTGAGATCATGTAAATGATTTTCCTATTAGCTCAAGACTTCGTCCATGCTAACTTCCTTTCCTTTTGACAAAATATAAGAAAAACACCTACTTTTTTGATACTGTATTTTCAGTATAACTATTGGAGGCTCGACTATTTAAAACAGTTCCTATTTTAGCAATTACCAGGAAGGAGAAATGCAGAACAGCCCTGGGGGTAGAAAACTGAGGTTATGTGGTGTTTCAGGAAGGAGAAATTCTGTCCGCACTCATTTTCAAGGTGTTCAGAGTTGGCAGTTTAAATGCTACCCTACCTTCTACTGATACTAAGTGACTCTGGCAATAAACGAATTCTGAAAACAGAATTAAGTCAACCATCCTGGATGCTAGTGTAGGACTGACAAGAGGTGTTGGTCCGTGTGTTTCCCACAATCCTTTGCGATGGGCGGGGGATTGTTATTTCCATTTCACAGGGACCAAAAAGTCAGGGATCGAGTAGCTTGCCTGTGATTACTAACTAGATGGTGAGGAAGCTGGAGCTTAAGTCGGGTCAATTAACCGCAAATTACAGTATCAGAACTGCTGAGACGATCTTAAAATAAAGTGTCTTCTGAGTGGATAAAGATCACCTCGCACCTAGTTAATAGTGAGAAAATACATATCTGATTGATTACTTAAAATAGTCTTATTATAATCAATACAAATGCATAGATCCAAAAGATATTTGAATAGGAAAGAGAATCGCGCAATTAAGGGAAGAGGCTAAGCTAGGAGCAATGGCACATGCCTGTAATCCCAGCACTTGGGAAGTGAAGGCAGGAGGATAGGAATTCAAAGTCTGCCTTGATACATGCATAGTAAGTTTGGTATTTTATGCATCCTGGACTTAGGGTGGTGGTGGTGGGGGCAGCAGTGATTATCCAAAGAGTAGTAACACATTGTCTTAAACAGGGTTTCTATTATTGTGATGAAAGACCATGGCCAAAAGCAACTTGGGGAGCAAAGGGTTTATTTCACTTACTTTTCCATGTCACTGTTCGTCATGGAAACAGTCAGGGCAGGAACCTGGAGGCAGGAGCTAATGCAGAGGCCATGGAAGGGAGCTGCTTCTTGACTTACTTCCCATGGCTTGCTCAATCTGTTTTCTTATAGCACCCAGGAGCACCAGTCCAAGGATTCCACCACCCACAATGGACTGGGCTCTCCCCAGCAGTCACTAAGAAAATGTTATATTGATTTGCCTACAGCCTGACTTTTAGGGAGGCATTTTCTCAACTGAGGTTCCTTCCTGTCAGGTGACTCTAGCTGTATCAAGCTGACAGAACTAGCCAGCACATCCATAATGTCTGTATTACATGCCTGGCTGCCAGTCTCTAAATTTTGCAATACATTTCACTCATATGTTATATCATTCCATATATTGATAGATGTATAAACTTTGTGAGGAACAAGTTAAGAAAAAATTTCATGTACATAATCCTTATTGATTGGTCAAAAGTGTATTTTGATATTTTGATAAATAGCTAGTAGAAATAATTTCCTGCCAGGTGTGGTAAAATTTGATTTTAATCCTAGTTATTGGAAAACAGAAGCAGATAAGTCTCTGTGTCTATATAGGGAGTCCCAGGCAAGAAAAGGCTATATAGTAAGACTTTGTGTCCAAAAAGGGAGCCTGTCCCACTGTCCTGGAACTAGCTCTTGTAGACCAGGCTGGCCTCAAACTCAGAGATCCACCTGCCTCTGCCTCCCAAGTGCTTGGGATTAAAGGTGTGCACCACGACTACCTGGTGGAAGCATATTTTTTTTAAGCTTTTATTTATTCTTCGCCAAGCATTTCTCTGTAAACTTCATTTCATAAAACTTGACTAGGAAGCTAGAAGCTAACCACTCTTAATGATTTTTCCTCCCTTGTGGATAGCATCAGGCTTACTTGTTTTCCTACTGCAGTGCTGGGCAAGCGTTCTGTCAGTGAGCTATGCCTTAGCCTTAGTAACAGAATGTTTGGTGTGCACATGGGTCTTGTGTGCCAGCCTGTCTTCATTCTCAGTATGTCAAGGCAGTGTAAGCAGAAAGCCTATATGGAATATGTGGATGATACTCTGTAAGAAAGGAACATGTCTTCCTGTTTGCCTTCTCTTCTCAGTGGAGTGCGTGTTGAGTTTTCATGTTGGACCACATGGGTGAGAACAGCACAGTATGGCTGACAGAGGAACAAAACTGATGATGCCACCATGGGATCTACAGATTGGCTGTGGACTGCCCAGACTTGGGTTGTCTGTTACATTAGAGATGGCTTCTACCTTGTTTAGTCTGCTGTTAGTTGAGCCCTTGTTGGTGTCTACCAGAGTTGTGGAACGGGGTAGACGTCACCAAACTTCTAATTAATCTAATTTCAGGAAGATTGGAGTGTTTCCTAAGATCAAACTACTCGAGGTAAGACTGAACTGAGACCCCATTTTCACTTTCTGGAACGTTCTGACCAGAGAGAGGAGAGGTCTAGAGTTTGTGTGTTTAGAAAGTAGTTTCTCACGCAAGGACAGTGGCAATGGCTATGTGGGGAGCGAAGAAAAGTGAGTGCCCTGCCCCAGACAGGTTTTGTTACTGTGGTAGCAAAGAGAACAGAGGCCCCAGCGTGACTGCACCTCTGTACTTTTATAATAACACTGATATCACCATGTACAGATTTAATCTCAGCTTCTCTTCTCAATTTTCTTGCTTTGCTTCCTGGAACAAGTTCTTTCTTCTTGTCTGCCAATCACAGCAAATGCCCAGAGGCTGGGTAGGGCAGGAGTAATGACTCCTACAGAAGCCATACCCATCATTTCGCCAGGCTAGGGACAGCTGGGAGTGGACACGTGTGAGAAAGCTGCCCAGAGAGTAAGTCTCACACTCCTTCTGGAGGACAGAAAAAAAGGGAGAATTACCGAGTGCCTACTCTATGCTAAACTCTGAGGTAGGCTGCTAATATCTACTGTATTTTTCCACATCTTATAGCGATCACAGGAACTAGGTATTATTCACACTTACTGTTGACAGCTGGCTCCAAAGCCCACATTCTCTCCCGTATACTTTGCTATGTTCTTGGGTAGACGCAAAGATGAGACATGCTAAAGTTATATGCATGTGTGTGTGTGTGTGTGTGTGTGTGCTTACCACATACGAGGCCCTGGGACTCTTTGGAAACTCATCAGAGAGCTCCAGGGCAGCCCCTGCACTCTCATCTTGAGGCCGACAAGGAGTATAAGGGCAGTGAAACTTGCGGATGCTTTCTAACAAATTCCAAAAGCCAAAAGCTCATTTAATTTGGTTATCCGGCATTATAAATTACGCCTCTGAACAACCAACCTATCTATAAGTAAGATGGTGTTAAGAGACTGCTTGCGGCTGTCAGTGTGTGGTGGGTTAGCGATTTGTCGGTCGGCAGGTAGAGCAAAGAGCTGGTGTAGCCTTCTTCATTAAGTCAGTTCATGTTACATTAAATCATTTATTACAGGTTTCACATGACTGACTGCTTTCATCCTCCATCTGTTGGTTGAGTGTATGGGATGAAAATGTAAAGAATTTTTTAAAAGCTCTGTTAATAGGGTTAATAGAAAACTTCGTAGAGTGAATATTTACACTTGATAAGGCAGTTGCCATCTCAGGGAATATGGTTTTTAAATTTGGAAATTGGAAATCATTTATTTTTGGGGAATATAACTTAGAATTAAATTCTCTCTTTACATAGTCTGACAATATAAAATATATTTACTGTATAATCCTTGGACAATTGAATGTTTACAAAAACATATATTGTCACACATTTAAGTACTAGATATGCTCATTTAAGGTAATAGTCTCGAGTTTTAAACTTTTACTTTAATCAAACTTTTCTAACCAAAAATTATGTTTTACTTGAGACACTTTTTTTTATTAGATAATGACAGGTATTTTTTTATATTTATTTATTATGTATACAATATTCTATCTCTGTGTATGCCTGCAGGCCAGAAGAGGGCACCAGACCCCATTACAGATGGTTGTGAGCCACCATGTGGTTGCTGGGAATTGAACTCAGGACCTT
>NC_022009.1:125905599-125907434 GCF_000317375.1 Microtus ochrogaster | reverse complement strand
TCTCTCTCTCTCTCTCTCTCCTGCCTCCCATCGTCCTTCTGTCAGCCTTGAAGGAGTTACCGAGATATCAACGGCCCTAAACCCAAAAAAGCAATCTAGATGACCTCTAAAACGAGAATAATGGGCCATGGCCATCCATTTCATCCCTCTTCTTGCCCCTCTGGACATTGTTTGGGAGCTCAAAACTAAAAATCTAGACTGAAGCCTTGTTTACATCAGTTACCAGCTCAGACCAGTTCAGATCCTTGACCGCTGACGCACTCCAAGATTAGAAGGACTAGATCTTATTACTGCAGCAGGCGGGATGTATGCCCACCTCGGGCAATGCTGCTTCCACACCAACAGATCCTAACTGTTTAAATGGGGTCTAGAGACACATGGACCAGACAAAAATTCCTTCTGGTTCCTCTCATGTCTTTCTCCTTTTCCTCACAATCCTCACACGTAGGTTCTCACCGTCTTTTAAATGTTTTACTTACGAACCTCCCCCTAGACCCCAACAAGTTCCTCCAAGCTCTCTGAATGACTCGCATCCCACAACAGCTCCATTTGTTCCATTTGCTCCCGACACGATCCGCAGAAAGGCGGTTTACATGCAGCGGGAAACTATGGCTGCAGTAGACCTGGGTCCCTTCACCCCACGGCAGGTACAGTTCTGTCCGCGAGCCTCTAGTCTCTCCTGTCGCCTTCCTTCGATACTCTGTAGCCCTCCGATGCTCTGCTAGCTCATTCCAGGACAAGAGTTCTGGTAATGGGACCAATCATTGCCACCCTGAATCGACCTGTGTGGGCCTACTCGGTCCTCTGCTCCTCCCCCAGAGAATCTCTCAGTTCAGCTCTGTAACAAATCATCCGCTTCCAGCCCTCTAACAATTATTTTCCACTCTCTTCAGGAATACAGGATGGAAATCATCTATGCTGTCGCAGCAGACCAAGTTAAGACTCTCCTGCTAATCCGTGACCAGAGGATCCTCCGCTCTTCAACGGAGCCAAAACTACCCCCTCTGACAAAGAAAGTAGCTATAACACCCTTCCCTGAATTGTTTAAATCCTCTCAAAGTTAGGAAGGCTAGCTTCCTGCTAAAGGACTACACTTCCCAGCTTCCCTTGCGGACTACTGAAGTCATCCCATTTTCCTCTGTAGGCATTTTGACCATCAACACACTTGGGTGACAAAATGTTCCCTTGCTCTAAATAAACATGATCTGGCCAAAGTCAGACCAAGCCTTGCAGTCTTTGTTCTCTCTCTCTCTCTCTCTCTCTCTCTCCCCAACTTTGTCACAAAAACCTTGAATTGAAAGTTTCTGTCATTATCATTACAACCTTGAATTTAATTTGAAGTCTTCAATGTAATAACTTTGAGTTAAAGTTGAAAGCCCCACACTGTGACCTGTATCACAGTATTTTCGGATGCATCATTTTTAAATGTATTACACTGTGGTCCTAATAGAGCTGGACATGGTGACATATGGCTTCCACACATAACCTCAGAGAAATCTTATATCATAATAATTAATAAATAAATTACTTTTAATGTTGGAAATTGAATCCAGGGCATGCAGGCATATGCTCTGCTACTAAACAACACCACAATTACTTTTGTTTGTTTTGTCTATTTATTTATGTATGTATTTATTTGTTTGTTTGGTTTATAGGGTTTCTCTATAGCTTTGGTGCCAGTCCTGGCACTAACTCTGTAGACCAGGCTGGCCTTGAACTCACAGAGATCCACCTGCCTCTGCCTCCAGAAGTCATTCACTACCATGGCCAGCATATTTTATTTATTTATTTATTTATTTATTTATTTATTTATTTATTTATTTATTTATGGTTTT
>NC_022009.1:125894948-125905499 GCF_000317375.1 Microtus ochrogaster | reverse complement strand
TTATTTATGGTTTTTCGAGACAGGGTTTCTCTGTAGCTTTGGAGCCTGTCCTGTAACTAGCTCTTGTAGACCAGGCTGGCCTCGAACTCCCAGAGATCCGCCTGCCTCTGCCTTCCAAGTGCTGGGATTAAAGGCGTGCGCCACCACCCGGCGTGCCAGCATATTTTATACAAATATTTTTTTTTAAAAATCTTCTGCCTGAACAAAGTTTACCATGTGGAATTTTCCACTTGAGGTCTTATATCAGTGGTCACACGGTTTCAGATTTTGAAACATCTTATGTTTCCTGATTAGAATGTTCAAGCTGTATTATCATGTAAGTATTTTGGGGAATGTCATCATTACAAAGACATTTGAAGTTTGAAGGATTTCCTGGAATTCATTCCATAGACCAGACTGGCCTCCAAGTCAGAAATCCACCTGCCTCTGCTTTCTGAGTGCTGGGATTAAAGGTGTGCGCCACCATGCCCGGCTTCTAAAAAGGCAGAGTTCTAAAAATAAAAATAACGGCCCAAGATTTCCTCAACTTTCTTCATCTACTGGAGACAATTTTACCCGTTAATTAAATAAATTACCTACTAAACTGCAAGCTCCCAGTCAATTTCTATTTTAAAAGTTGTTATTTGAGAAAGAATGACATGTTCTAAACAGAAGAGAAAAGCAGGGAGAGGCAAGATAAACAATGCCAAGCCACTTTTGACCAGAGGGCACGTCTTGGTTCTAGAAAATCACTAATTGTTTGGATTGCGAGTCTGGATGGCAGAGTCCAACCTTAGTATCCACAGCATGCCCACAGCCCCACAGGCCATCCTCCTGCCAGCGTGGTGCCTCATGATGTGACCTCAGCCCTCAAGAGGCTGAGGGTAGAAAAGTGCCACGAGCCAGAGACAAGCGTGGGCTCCAGAGTTAGTCTCGGGTCTTGCTGAGCTACAGAGTGAGACCCTGCCAGACAGAGGCAGGGTAAAAATGGAAAGAAATAAAAAACTAGACATGGCTGGTTTCATTAATGTCCCCCACTGCAGTTTTTACTCTTGGTAGAAAGAGAAAGTAAGTTCAGTTTTTATTCTGGAGTTGGCAGCCTGTGGGGAAGGGGTCTATAATATAAATTCTATTGGTAAAGAAATTGGAGTTAAATTATTACTGACAGCTGGTTGTGTAACTCAGTGGTTGAGGACTTGTGTTGAAAGCGTGAGGTTGAGGAGGTCCTGGGTTCTATCTAACAGTGAAAAAGAAAGTAGATAGGGAGGGTGGAAGGATGAAGGGAGAGAGACTGAGAGGCTCTGCCAGTATAGAATTAATACGTTATTATTATTGCTTGCTGGAGACTGAGTCTCATTACATAACTCAGGCTGCCCTTGTACTGACCCTCCTGCCCAGTCTCCCAAGCACACACTGTTACAACTGGCTTCCCAGTTTATTAGATGGAATATTATGTTTGGAAGGAACAATTGATGTCCATGGTCACTAGTTTTCACCAGTATGTAATAACATGAGAGAAATAAGGTCTAAGTCTGTATTATGGTAAAGATCTTTTCCCTTTCTGGGGCTGCCACTTTTCCCAAGTGATGGCATCCTTTGCTTTTTAGCTTCATCAGAGACCCTGACTTTTAAAAAAACAAAAAACAACAACAACAAAACAAAATTCAGGATGATGGAGGTGGATCTGACTTCTTCACTGAATAGAATGGACTTTTTATCTATCTATCTATCTATCTATCTATCTATCTATCTATCTATCTATCTATCTATCTATCTATCTATCTATCTATCTATCGAGATAGGGTTTCACCTTGTAGCCTTGGCTGTCCTGGAACTCCCTCTGTAGACCAGACTGGCCTCAAACTCAGAGATTTGCTTGCCTCTGCTTCCTGGGTGCTGGGATTAAAGGTGTGCACCACCATACCCAACTAGAACTGAATTTTTATTAGGGGACAGCTTATTTTTATTTGGGTAGTCAATATATACATTTTAAATGAAATGATGTTATCAGGAAATGTTGGGTCTGTTGTTGTTTTATAATTGGCAAGATTCAACATTTGTTGTCTTGTTGGTTCCTAAATATTCTGAATATATGGACTGGTTCACAAACAATAGTGACTGCCTACAGATCAGGATGTAGCACCATGCTTGCCTGGATACTGACATGCCCACCCCTGTCGTGATAATTGTTATGGTCTACTGGTAGCTGTCACCTGGGTACCCTGTCCCCTTAAGAGACAAGCCCTGCCCATTCCCCATCCCTTCCCTGTGAGCTCTCTCTCTTCCCATCCCTCTTCTGAAGAGGTGGCTGCTGCCTCTCTCTCTTCTTCCCCTTTCTCTCCTTCTTCCCTCTGTTCTCCCCCCTCCCTCTGTCTCTGTCTCTCTGTCCCTCTCTCCCTTCCCCTTCCCTTTCCATAAGTCACTAAATAAACTCTATATCCAAACTCTCCCTGCATGGTGTGTCTCTCACCCACTGTGGTCTCCCTCCAGCAGCTGCCCCCTTCAGGACATCCGTTGCTTTAGAGAATAACAATCATAACAGACTAATCCACTGAAACTGTAAGCAAACCTCTAGAGAATAACAATAACAACAGACTAATCCACTGAAACTGTGAGCAAACCTCCAAACAAATACTTTCTTTTATACGAGTTGCCTTGTTCATGGCATCTCTTCACAGCAATAGAACAATGACTAAGACAGAGGGTTAGGCCAGGCATTGGTGGCACACGCCTTTAATCCCAGCTCTCAGGAGGCAAAGTGAAGGCAGATCGAATTAATACAGGCCAATTGGTATAAAATAACACCACTTTAATATAAAAAACACACTCACTCAACCGAAGTTCCCGCGATGCCCAGAAACAGGAAACAGGAAGAAGGGGTCACCAGCGTCTGTGCACCCCAATTTATATACATTTGCCCGAGGCCGTCCCGCCCCCCAAAGGGCGGGCTCTCTCTTGCAAAGGCAAGTGGATCTCTGTGAGTTCAAGGCCAGCCTGGTCTACAAGAGCTAGTTTCCAGGACATGTTCCAAAGCTACAGAGAAACCCTGTCTTGAAAAATGAAACAACAACAACAACAACAAACAAAATAAAACAAAACAAAACAAAACAACAACAACAACAACAACAAAAAGACAGAGGGTTAATATCTAGACTATATAAAGAACTAAAAACAAAACCCGAACATACAGAAAACAAATGACTCAATTAACAGGGTATAGACTAAACAGAGTTCTCAGAAGGCAAAACACAAATGGCTGAGAGACACTTGAATAAAATGTTCAGCATCCTTAGTACTTTGAAATTTCTTGTTACATCAACCATTATGGCCATGACCAGTAAAAGAAATGACAGCCCATGCTGGCGAGGATGTGGGAAAGGAGAACACTTGTCCCTTGGTGGTAGGAGTGTAAATTGGAGCCGACACTACGGAGATCAGGGTGGCGGTTTCTCAGAGAGCAGGGAGTTGACTTCCCACAAGATGCAGCTACATCACTCTGAAGCATCTACCCAAAGGACGCTACATCTTACTACAAAGACACTTGCTCAACCATGTTCATTGCTTCTATGACCATAATAGCCAGAAACTGAAAACAGCCTGGATGTCTATTAATGGATTAATAGCTAGCAGAAATGTGATACAATCATACATGGAATATTACTCATCTGTAAAGAAAAATAAAATTTGCAGGTAAATGGATGGAGCCAGAAAAATTTCTTCCTGAGTGAGTAACCCAGCCCCTCAAAGGCAAGTACTGTTTGTTTTCTCTTACGTGGATGTTAAACTTTTAAACTTTCAAAATGTGATCTATAATCTGAGTAGCCACAGAGGTTAGGGGTAAACCTAAGGAACCGGGGTAGGGGGGTTTCAGCTAAGGAAGGGGAAACAGAATATAGTGTTATAGAAAGACAAGGGGAAACTCGTATAGGAGGGTTAAATAGGGAAATGAAAGGGAGAGGAAGGTAAAGGAGGGACAACTAACACCAAAGGTCATTTGAGAAACCATACAGAAACCTACTACTATAGAACTGCCCTACATATCGACACACATGTGAAAGGAGTCTAAATGGAGTGACCAAATAATAGGTCACCAACTAGACATGCCACCAAGTAAAACCTCAGTGCCAGGAATGGGTTACATCTTGTTGAGTCATTGCCAAAAGGGGGTCCTATGAAAACCCCCAAACAATCCAGGCTATAGCCTAGGCTATTGGTTGCTCTCCATGACCTGATGGTAAGGTTGTGCTGAAGAGAATGCTTACTTATGTTACTGAGCACAGAGAAGTCAAGCTGTGGCCTACCTAGCAGCTTCACTCCTGCTGACTAGCATTCATGGAGCTGGAGGATAATCTGCTTGCTGCTGGAGGGAAAAGGTAATCACCAATATCACCCAGCTGCAAACCCTGCAAATTCTGATAACAGCGACTACTTGCAAGATATACTGGAACTGGCCGGGCGGTGGTGGCGCATGCCTTTTATCCCAGCACTCTGGAGGCAGAAGCAGGCAGATCTCTGTGAGTTCGAGGCCAGCCTGGTCTACAAGAGGTAGTTCCAGGACAGGAACCAAAAAGCTACGGAGAAACCCTGTCTCGAAAATCAAAAGAAAAAAAAAAGATATATTGGTACAATAATGGCACAAATATGGGACTAATCAGCCACTTTTTGATTGGATTTAATATCTACTCCATGAGAGAGAAGCTATGCCTAACACTGCTAAGGTGGCCAAGAACTTAAGATTAGACAGGTCACGGGCTTGGGGAAAACCTAATATCATTTTGCAAAAAGAACACAGCATAATGACTCCCAATGATGACATATTTCCATAACCATACATCAGTGCCCCACTTCGAGATGCGGGAAAGGTACAAAAAGTTTCTTCTTACAGTAAGTGGGGACTAACAAAGAGATTCATAACTGGGCAACGTGCAAAGAACGAGACTTTGGAGCACTCAGCCCTAAATGGGAGCATTCAGTTCTAAATGGGATATCGTTATTCCATCACGATCCAGGGAACTATGTGTAGAAGAAGCAAAAAGATTGTAGGAGCCAGGGATGAGGGATGACTGCAAGGAAATAACACCTTCCCGGTACAGCAGAACTGATACACAGAAGAGAACCCGGAGACTGAGTCAGCACACATAGGACCTGCACAGCTTCCAGCCATCTGAGGGCAGAACACTAAGAGGGAGAAGTAGACATTGGGGCCCTACTCCTAACCAAGAAGCCATCTGCAATTGATAGCCACTGGCAAGCAGAAAATGGAGTCTCACTGGGCATATCGACCACACTCCAGGGTAGGACCCATGCCCAAAAGCAGTTGACAAACACAAAACTAACTCACTGGTATTTTCGTGGACTTTTTGTTTCCTTTTGCTTTGTTTTGGCAATGGTCTTTTGCTTGCTTGTTTTGATTTTTGAGGACTTTTTTGAAAGATAGGAGAAAAATAACACAAAGCCAGGTGGGTAGGGAGACTGGAGGATCTCGGAGGAATTTGGGGAGGGGGAAATATGACCAAAATGTGTGGTATAAAAAAAACCAGTAAAATAATAATAAAGTCAGATTCTCCTTTATTATAGCTGTGACAGGCCTGGAACTAACTATGTAGACCAGCTAGCCTCCATCACACAGATCCAGTTGCCTCTACCTCCTGAATGCTGGGGTGACGGGTGATCCCTAGCCCTTTGTTTCTGTCTCTTTAAATTGTAGAAAGAAAAATCAAATTCTATCTTTGAATTTTGTGTGTGTGTGTGTGTGTGTGTGTGTGTGTGTGTGTGTAGTGGGGGGAAGGAGGCTGGTGACCTGTGCTGACGATAAGACCCAGGACTTCATACATGTTAGACAATTGCTCTATTACTGACGTATGCTCCTGGCTTCACCTTAACTAGTTCTGGGGGTACACCATTATAAAGTAAGGAGTGTAGGGTACCACAGACAACAGGTGTGTGGAGATGCTGAAGAACTGCAGGCAGGACTAATGATTTGGGGAGATTTAGAAGGCCGTGGTAGAAGGAGGTAGGAGCTGAGATCTAGAAGGGATTTTAAGGTTACAAACGTGGAGGGCAGAAGTTGTGCTGTGGCCGGGAAGGACGTGACTGGACTTAATGACTACCAAGTGGAGCCCGAGGGCAAAGAAAAGCCCTCGGAGTACAATATCCAATGTGTTTGCCAGGCATGAGCAGTCACAGATTGGGGAGTTCAAGAGCTTTTAACATGACTGATCGAAACAAAGATGGCCTCATTAACAGAGGAGGGTTGCGTGATATACTTCCTTGCTGAAAGAAAAGTCCAGGTGAGGAGCATCTCCAGGGTAGTGAGGCTTCAGGTCCCGTCAGCTTCTCACAATGTCTGCTGAGAAGTTAAATGGTACAGATTATGAAGCCTGTGTCAATTCAGTCGCGCTAGATGGAGGAGCTGTGAGGGTATGAGATGCATTTACAGGAGAGGGGGTGGATGGGCTATGGAAAAAGGCACCCATTGACAAAACAGGGAATTACAGTGAATCATACACCTCCTTAAGGACAACGACAGCAGAAAGGAATTCACAACAGCCAGATGCCAGAAGAATATGATTCTTGGGAACTTGAGGTGGGACGATCCTTTAAGCCAGGGAGAAGCCTAAGCTACGTATAGATTTCATTTCAAACGAACAATGAAACAATAGTTCTATTCCCTGTCACTGCTTTGAGTATTTCCATTGAGCACACATGTACAAACACATATACCCACAGACACACACTCACACATACTTCCTTTATGGTGCTGGGGAACGAGCCCAGGGCCTTGTTCATGCCAGATATACACCGCCAGTGAACACCTCCAGCCCCAGATCTTCAGAGATAGACCTCATTATGTAGCCCAGGCTGCCTTCAAAGAATCTTGGCTTTCTGAATTCTGGGTTCCCAGGGGTGTGCCATCGCCTCTGGCTCCAGGGTTTCCTTTAAAGTTATAGTGTGCCCTTAGCTATACAGCTTTTGTCTTTCTGGTATTTAGTCTTGGACATCTGGGTATATGTTATCTTTATGATCAGACTGGAAATGGGACATTTTTGTCATTTCCCAAATATAGGGCAACATGACAGTAGCCTCCTCTCAAATCAGAGTCATTTGTTTTTGTTTTTGAGATAGGGTTTCTCTGTGTAACAGTCCTGGCAGTCCTGGAACTCACTTTGTAGACCAGGCTGACCTTGAACTCACTTGAGACCTCCTCCTGAGATTAAAGGTGTGTGGAGATTAAAGGTGTGTGCCACCACTACCTGGCTGAATTATCTGTGGGCGGTGGTGGAGTCAATATATTGAAGGAAACAAAAAAAGATTCAACAACTTGGTAGGCTGGTCAACAGGGAGTTGATTTCCGGATTGGTCAAGGTTTTTGTTTGTTTGTTTTGGCTTTGGCCAGTTCTTCAGGACTAAACTCTTGAGGCAGTTGGTGACATTTCGCCAGGTTGTGCTTTGCTAAATTGGAATAGTTAAACTGGATATGGTAGAGCATGAACGTCCGTCCGTCAACACTCAGGAGGCTGAGGCCTGAGGACCTTGAGTTCGAGGTCAGCCCAAACTACATAGCAAGACTCTTGTCTCAAAAAATACAACAAAAAACATAAAAATGGGGAAGGGGATTCTACGTTAAGAAAAGTGGTGGTCATTTAGGTACAAGAATTAAATTCCACTGTGCCTTTTTAAAGCGCTGGGGATGGAATTCAGGGCCTCAGATGGTCCTGAGGTTTTACCATTAATCCACTCTAATCCCCTATTTCACGGAAAAAACAAAAACTCCCCCATCCCCTGGGGGAGGGCTTGCGAGATGGCCCAGCTGGTAAAGGCACCTGCAGAGGTCTGATCCTGAGTTCAGCCTGACCACCTGTGTTCCACCTCTATACCCACACTGTGGGAGAATAGAAACAACTTCTGAGAGTCGTTTTCTGACAGACTGGAGAGGCAGATGCATAACACACATAGGCACAAGAAAGCAATAAAAATATGATTACAGATGTGTAGGAGATATAAAGTATACAAACTGGGCAGGAGCTGGTATCAGAAATGCCGTTGCTTGCGTCGATGGGTAAGACATATACAGAAAGTATATATACTCCTCCCAGTCCCTCGGCCCAGTCTGTCTCGCTAGGTAGTTGAGGCTGATCTGGAACTCAATATACACTCCAGGCTGTCCTCCAACTTGCTATCCTCCTGCCTCCAGAGCTCTGGGATTGCAGGCATGCGTGACCACCCCTGGCTAAGCCTCTATCTTCATGCATGTTCACAGAACAACCATACCCGAGACTAATCAGAAGCCAACATCAACATGCAGGATGTGAGCAGCATGCCCGGGGTTATGCCTATTTAATTATACTAAAGCTTTGAAGTCGACCATACCATTATTCCCATTTTACACACGAGGGAACGGAAGGCCAGAGAGGTCGGAAGGCTAAGTACTGTTCAAACCACCACCTGAACGTGGATGTGCTTGCTGTCTCCGATTCAAAGCCTGTGCTCCGGGGAAGAAACACACTCTCAGGTTAGAACACGAGACGGCTCACTGGGCACCCTCAGGGCGACGGAAACCACAGGAAACCTGACGTGGGCGCCACTGGGGGCATGCGCGCGGCGGTCCAGGGTGCAGTCTCCCAGCCAGCCCGCCGCCCGCCGCGCGGCCTCCCGACACACGAGGGCGCTGTCGCAGCACGGCGGGCGCTAGCCGCCGGGCAGTGTCGCGAGATTGGGGAAAGCCGGAAGAGCGACAGAACCAGGGTCACGTAGCCGGCACTTCCCCCGCCCCGCTCGCGTAAGTTCTCGCGCGAGTTCTACTTCCGCCCTTTTGGCTCCCTGAGCAGCACCATGGCGGTCGGCAAGAACAAGCGGCTGACGAAAGGCGGCAAGAAGGGAGCCAAGAAGAAAGTGTAAGTGGCGGATTCTGCGGACGCCCGGTGCGCAGGACCCGCGGGAGTCGGCGGGCAGCTTCTAGGCTGCAGCGTGGGGCGGATGGTGAGGATGCGGGGCGGATTCGGCGGCCGGTGCGATCCGGGCGTCCGCCTCTCCCCGACCCGGCCGGGTGCCGAGCGCCGCGTGCGAGCCGCGTGCGAGCCGGGCTTACGTCGCGAGTGGCGGCTTTGGGGTTGCGTGACGGCCGCGCCACTTTTTGTACCTTTCCCGCATCTCGAAGTTCGGCGGTCACTGGTTGTCGGCTCGGGCCCCCACGTCACTCCCGTGCTGGGGCCCCGTGGACCCCGGGAGCTCCTGACACTTGCAGACCCCTTCGTCCTGTTAAGAACTAGTTCTTGTCCCAGACCTTCGGGTTCAGGGATGCTTGTCTGGCTGCGTGTGTGTGGGAGCAGTGGAGTCCAAACTTACCGGTTCTTCCCGGTTGACAGACGCTCACCCCACGGTATTAGACACGAGCCAGTTTAAAGTTTTGGGACATTATGTCAGCGGAAGTATTAAGGAGAAGGAAGGTTTGAAAGTTGGCAGTAGTAATGTTAAATATTTAACAAGCTCAGCCTGTTTTCCTCAAACCCAGGGTTGATCCATTTTCGAAGAAAGATTGGTATGATGTGAAAGCCCCGGCCATGTTCAATATTAGAAACATTGGGAAGACACTAGTCACGAGGACTCAAGGAACCAGTGAGTACTGTGTACTTTTTTGCTGTGTCCATATGCTGTTGCGTGGGTATTCTAACAGACATCTGGGTCTGTTTGTAATGGGGGACTTGATGGATAAATCAGCCCGGGGGTTGCTGGCCTGGCGTTTGGGGTGCTTGTTTTTCATACATATGTAGCAGGAAGAAGGGTCTTTCAGAATTAACCAAAAAAATGTTTGACTGGGTATTGCCAGTAAGTCATCCGTGCCTAGGTGGATTTTGTAACACGTTAACAGGATCTTGGGTTCTTTTGTAGAAATTGCATCCGATGGCCTCAAGGGTCGCGTGTTTGAAGTGAGCCTTGCTGATCTCCAAAACGATGAAGTTGCATTTAGAAAATTCAAGCTAATTACTGAGGATGTTCAGGGCAAAAACTGTCTGACTAACTTCCACGGCATGGATCTTACCCGGGACAAAATGTGTTCCATGGTCAAAAAGTGGCAGGTGAGAAATCCCTCCCCCAACTGCATTTGAGCATGTATGTAGTGCTGTGGTGTGCACGTGCAGGGGTGTCATGGTGTGGTGATTTGAACATCAGACCTTTGCTTTCTTGGTATTAAGCACCAGCCTGAAGTTGGGTCCTCCTGAGTTCGTATGTCAGCCATGGCATTTTTTTTTCACGTAAAGAATGAGCAAGTTTTTTCCCCACTGTCATTTATATATTGTTGAGCTAGCTACTAGAGATAAAACTGCAAGGAGAGCCTGATCAAATATTGTCTTTTACCCACTTACCTGAATTCTACCTTCTGAACTCCCTTTCCCCCATGAATGATGGAAATTTTTAAATTGTGGTCAAGCTGCTTTTTATTCTTGGGTGTTAGAGGTAGCACCCATTACTTTCCACATAGGCAGTTACTCTATATTGAGCTACAGCCCCTGGCCAAGTATTTACTGGTTAAAGGGCACATAGGCAGAAGTAGTTTAGAGGCTGTTTTTTTTG
>NC_022009.1:125884676-125893888 GCF_000317375.1 Microtus ochrogaster | reverse complement strand
TTTTTTTTTTTTTTTAAATTGACACAGGGACTTACTATGTATTCTTGGCTGGCATGGAACTTAGCAATGTATTCAAACTCTTATTAGAGATCCAACTTCTTTTGCCTCCTGCTAGGAGTGCTAGGATTAAAGCACACACAACCTACTTTTTTCCTTTTTAAAGGCGAAAGCAAATTCATATGATCTCATCTTGTGTATGCTGTCTTAGAATTTAACTTCCAAGCTCTTCTGTTTGGGGGGGGGTTGAGAGATGCAGAAGGATGTGGTGTCCAGTTGTTGACAGTGATGATTTAAGAGAGTAAGAAAGTTGTGAACTCGATATTTATATATTTTATGTCACATAAAGGTTTAACATTCCAAGGTTTTTTATGTTACTACATGAAGAATTGGTTGAGGCCCTAAAACAAGTGCTGCAAAGGCTGATGGAGGTGGTGCACACGGGCAGGGAGGCTAGCCAAAGATAGTGAGACCCCGTCTCAGAAGAATCCTTTTTTCCCCAGACCATGATTGAAGCTCACGTTGATGTCAAGACAACCGATGGTTATTTGCTCCGACTCTTCTGTGTTGGTTTCACTAAAAAACGCAACAATCAAATCCGCAAGACCTCATATGCACAGCACCAGCAGGTCCGCCAGATCCGGAAGAAGATGATGGAGATCATGACCCGAGAGGTGCAGACAAATGACTTGAAAGAAGTGGTTAATAAACTGTAAGTGGGTTTTTGTTTCTTCCTGTTGAATTATCCTTTGGTAAGAGAAGGCGTATGTGGGCAAGCTGGAGTTATTTTTCCAGTTGAAGCTCCAACAGTAGATAGTGAAATTTAGACAATAACTTAGATACACAAGGAGTAATAGAGCTTTCCATGATACTGTATGGGAATACATGATGAGAAGATGTTTCGGTCCCAGTTGATGTACACTGATAACTGTTAACATTTTCCTGATGTTCCCATGCAGTATACAAATGTCTAAGGATATTGTGCAAAAAAGAAGGAAGACTTGGGAGCTAATTTTGTTGCTAGATATAACCATCTTTAATTAGGATGCCTGTGGTTACACATTAGATACTGTCTAAGGTTCTTTTTCAGTGTAAAGTAGTTATGTGAAAAACAGAATTTGGTAGATTTCTTGTTTGCTTGTTTTTTAATTTAAAGTTTGCTGGTCTTGCAGGATTCCAGACAGCATTGGGAAAGACATAGAAAAGGCTTGCCAGTCCATTTATCCTCTTCATGATGTCTTTGTTAGGAAAGTAAAAATGCTGAAGAAACCCAAGTTTGAATGTAAGTGAGAAATCAGGGTTCATGAGAAAATTTGTGGGGCCAAATACATGACTTTTTTAATGACTGATATTTTATAATTTGATTGTAATTTGACTGCATGTATGTATAGTTTAGGCACTACTCTGTATGTACTTGGTGACTTTGTTCTGAAGAGGGCTTCAGTTTACCTGGGACTGAAGTTACTTACAGATGTGCAAGCTACCTCTGGGTGCCGGGAACTGAATGGACCCAGTTCCTCTCTAAGAACAAGTGCTCTTGACCACTGAGCCACCTCTTCAGCTCTTTACAAGTCAATATTACTCATTTTAAAATTGGATTTATTTTTGAGATAGGGTTTCATTGTGTATGTAGCCCTATCTGTCCTGGAACTCAGAGATCCATCTGCCTGCTGCCTGCCTTTGTGTCCTGAGTGCTGGGATTAAAGGTGTGCAAGACCACAGGTGGCGTTCTGTAAAATAATTTTTTTTTTAATTTTGAGAAAGGGCTTTCTGCAGCTTTGGAGCTTGTCCTGGAACTAACTCTTATAGACCAGGCTGGCCTCAAATTATCAGATCTGTCTGCCTCCCTAGTGCTGGGATCAAATGCTTGTGCCACCAATTGTCCGGCTCAACATGTAAATTTTTTAAGGGCAAGATTTTTTTCTGTTTTCTTGTGTCTATGTAGTATGAAGTTATTATACTTATTTATAACAAGGCTTTTTTTTTCTTCCTTTTAGTGGGAAAACTCATGGAGCTCCATGGAGAAGGTGGTAGTTCTGGAAAAACTACTGGTGATGAGACAGGTGCTAAGGTTGAACGAGCTGATGGATATGAACCACCAGTCCAAGAATCTGTGTGAAATACAGATTTTTAATAGTGACAAATAAAGTCTTATTTGTGATGATGGTTTGCTTCTGAACACTTTTAAAATATGACAGGTTGGAGAATTTAAAGACTTGTATAGCTAGGCTTTTGTAGCATGGCACTCTTAACTCCTTAGCATCTGCTGGGTCATGACTTGACAGAGGATAGGTCAGGACAAGATCGAGGCTGCCTTAGTTCTTCAGCCATTTGGCCGCCTTTTGGGTCCTGTCCTCAAATTTTTGGTCAGTTTTTATTTCTAATAAAGTTCTCATGCAGTGCTGATGGTGTGGAGACCACAGTTGGCGAGCCACCAGGCTGAATAGAGGAAATTACTTTGCAGAGTTTTGATGTCTGGGCAGCATCCAGATCAGATCACAGGTCTTAAACTTGCTAGGTTAGTCCTGTCTGGCCAATTTTTTAATGCTGTATTTAGGTTTTCCTACCATGCCATTCCAGAAAGTTAAAGTTGATGGAAGTCCCTAGATTTTCTGGAGACAACTCAGTTTTCTTGATTTCATTAAGCATGTTCCCCAATTTTAGCCTATGCCTTTACAAGGTAAAGTATTAGGAAGTGTACCTTCTAGGCATTTTATATTTGACACCCTAAGTGGTGTTTTGTTTGCAGAACAGGGATCTTGGACATGGTAGGTAGGTAGCAAACAATACTATTACAAGTATTTTTCCAGCCCTAAAATGTTAGTTGAGACAGGGTCTTGGTATATGTAGCTCAAGCAAGCTTACTGGTTTAGTAAGTCTGCTACATCTTGGAGTAGGGACTTGGATAACACTCTTTGAAGGGCTTATTTGGAAAGGCTCAGAGGAGTTAGGCCAGGAGCTCAAGAGGTGGCTCAGCCATTAAGAGCTGAGGACCCACATGGTGGCCGAACTGTCAAATGCAAGGGGATCACACACCCTTTTCCGTGCTCTCTGGGCACCAGGTATGCGTGTGGTGCCACATTAGAACAAAACATGTAAAATGGCTGGGCCTATTAAAATTTAAGCCTACCTATAGGCCACTCTGGAAGTCTGTTATATAACATGCTTCCATGGGGTTGATGGGAACCTGTATTTATAGGACTTTGAATGACTTACCTTATAGTCTGTCCTAGAAAGACAAAAATTTGTAATGAAGATAGCAAACAAACCTCATATTGGTTTCTTCAGTGTGCACAACCAAGAACAACTTTAACTGTAGACTAACTTTAAAAAGGGGGCTATCATCAAGACTTATCCCTGCTCCCAAGGGACAGACCGGTCATTGTAACCGGGAATTCCTACATAAGGGAGAATTGAAGAATCATCTGGTAACTTTTAAGAGGCAATGTGGGTAGACTTTCTAAAAACAGAAAAGACAAGTAATAAAAAACAGACTACCATAACTATCTTAAATTGCACACCAAATATTTCCCAAACAGCACGCCCAGGGTATAACGAGCATTAACACTAGGTATTTTCTTTAAACAATGATTATTTTAGTGATACCTTTTGGTCTTAATTTGGCTCCAATGCGTATCTATATTTTTGACCAGATAGTTGACTAGAAAGGGGATTACCTTGTACAGTATAGGATATTTAGCGGGGTCACTGGTCTCATTAGATAGTAACACCCTAGTTTGAAGAGTCTTGCGGATGGTGAACTTAATGAGATATCAGTGTGGATGTGCCTCTAGCTTCTTGGTTAGATAAAGTGTATCCTTCAAAATAGCTTAGAAAGTCAATGTTGGCCATAATCTACTCAGTGGCTGCTGGAGCAGTTTCATGTCTTCTGCCAGTAAACCCTCATGCATAAAACACAAAGCACCAAGTAATCACAGGCACTCCACTTGTTCTGAAGCCAATCTGACTTCTACAGTAAATATCTGGGGCTGGAAAGATGGCGCAGTGGCTGCTTCCAGAGAACCCAGCGTCCACTGCTGGTACTCATAGTGGCTCTTAGTAACTGGTTCAGGAAATCCAATGTCCCTGGGGACAAAGCAAAATACATATTTTAAAAGTAAATATTTCAGCACGTATCTGTTGGTCTGCTCTCATGGTGTTTTTGGTTCCTCGGCATCTTGCCTTTGTGCTTGAGTGACAGTATTAGGTATGTGTAGCAGAAGAGGCTACTTATTACATGGCAAGCCACGATGCAAAAAGGTCTACTAGGTCTCTGCCTCATAAGCAGTGTAGAATAAGGTATGTACTACTACACTTGGTCTTTTTTTTAAAAAATATTTATTTGGTATGCAATATTCTGTCTGTGTTTGTAGACCAGAAGAGGGCAGCAGAGCAGACCTCATTACAGATGGTTGTGAGCCACCAAGTGGTTGCCGGGAATTGAACTCTTGACCTTTGGAAGAGCAGGCAATGCTCTTAACCACTGAGCCATCTCTCTAGCCCCTACACTTGGTCTTGATCTTTTTTTTTTTAATTTGTTTTTAAAACAAGACTTCTCTAGCCCTGGCTGCCTGGAACTTACTATGTAGACCAGGCTAGTCTTGACCTCAAAGAGATCTGCTTGTCTCTGTCTCCCCAGTGCTGAGATTGAAGGTGGGATTAAACATGCATCACCATGCTCAGCCTAATTTTTAAAAAGTAGGTCTCACTACGTGTTAAGTTAGTTTTTGGCACTGGGCTGAAGTGACATTTGGCCTCAGCCTCTCAAGTTCCTGGGCCTTCAAGAGCACACCACTGCTTTGATTTTATCTTACTCCTAGGTATTTGTCTAAAAGATGTTATGTCCACACAACAAACTAGTTTTAAAGATTTCCGGTGGTTAGGATGAGAACGACCCCTATTAAGCTCTGCTGTGTGGATTCTTGGTCCCCAGTTAGTTGCACTGTTATGGAAGTATCAAGTGTGGCCTTGCAGGTGTGCTGTTGGGGCTGGGCTTTGAGGTCTCAGCTCAGGCCTCTGCCTGCTGCTAGTAAATCAGGATGTAAAGGTCTCACTATCCATTCATTGCCACTGACTTCTGCCGTGATGACCATGAAGTAACCCTAACCCTCTAAAACTAAACAAGCCCATGATTAAATGCTTCCTTCTATGAGTTGTCTTGGTCATGGTGTCTCTTCACAGCAACAGAACAATAACTAGATCAAGGTTGATGCCATTATTCATTGCACTAAAAGCCTAATAGAGTGGGTAGACACATTGTGGTATTTATATGTATAAATAGTAATAAATTATTGATTCACCATGGATATGTTAGGCAAAAGAAGCCAGAAGGAAAGAGTAGGTATATGATTGTATGAATTAAAAAATTAATTTGTGGCGGTAGAAATCAAAACAGTGGCTGTTGGGTGAGGGGTTGGGAAGGGGTACAGCGACTGACTGGAAGGGAGTATGAAGGAACTTTGGAGACAAATGTTTCCTGTATTGATTACATATGGTGTAAAAATCCATAGATTTCCTTGATATCCATGCATTTTATGTAAATATGACTCAATAAGATGGGTGTAGCCAACTAGGTCACTGATTTGTTGTACTTTGCTGCACTTTGGTGTCCGTCTGTTCAACTCCTTTCCACAGTGAACTTACCCTTTCACACCTATCTGGAATTGGAACCACTCCTGAAGACACCTTTTCCCACTTCTGTCCTGGGGTTCTTGGCTTCTGTGGAATGAGGACCAGGGCCTGGGTACCACTTATGAGTCATGGGGCTGGATCTGATAATGCTGTCCAGCATACCAGAGGTCATATTTGGCATCATTAGTGGCCTAACAACAGTAATTTTTTTTGTCTTTATGTGTCGTGTGTCTGCCCCCACCCCCCAAGTTTCTCTGTACAACTGCCCTGGCTGTCCTGAAACTCTGTAGACTAGGATGCCCTTGAACTCAGAGATCTACCAAACTCTGCCTGGAATACTAGAATTAAAGATGTGTGC
The DNA here is from genome assembly GCF_000317375.1 of Microtus ochrogaster. Lineage (NCBI taxonomy): Eukaryota > Metazoa > Chordata > Mammalia > Rodentia > Cricetidae > Microtus > Microtus ochrogaster. The sequence continues at coordinate 125,887,902 of NC_022009.1, read as the reverse complement.
CTAGCTGTTTTTGTTTGTTTTGAGAAAGGTTCACACCACAGCTCTGTCCAAGAACCTACTATGTAGCCCAGACTGGCCTTGATCACAGATCAGCCTGCCTCTGCCTTCCAAGTGATGGGATTAAAGGAATGTGCCACCACTTCCAGTGGGTTTTTTATTTTTATTTATTTATTTTGTGGTCAGGGTCTAGCTAGGTAGCTCTGGCTGGCCTGGAACTCACTATATTGATCAGGCATCCTTTGGTCTCTGTCTTCTGAGTACCGGAGTTAAAGACATGTACCATCTCACCATACTCAGAATAGGCTACTGTTTATTCCAGCTTCCCTGAGCTGTCACTTTAGGGTTACCTGGGCTTGCTCATGGCCCAGCACAATGAGTTCTGACCCGTTTGCTCTGCACACAACCTTTTCACTACTCGTACACCCACAGAGAAGACACTACTGTCTTTGTGGTACTGAACTGGAGGGTTAAGTGCACTAAGCCCTGTCCCCTTTCTACCCTGTGTATCCCTGGCTGTCCTCAAACTCACTGAGATATGCTTGCCTCTGCCTCTTGAGTGCTGAGATTAAGGGTGTGCACTACCACTGCCCAGTACACGGGCCTTTGAGAAGAAATTCTCGGTTGGCCACTTGGGGGCCTGGAAAACAATGTGGTTGGCTGCATTAATCTTTGAGTCAGGACTCTTAATAAAGTACTTCTACATGATTGGAGAAATCAATATAGATTGATATACTTTATTTTTGAGATGGTCTTATAGAGCTGGCTGTAGATAAACTGTATCAAAGGATAGCCTTGAACTCCTTATGTTCCTGTCCCTACCCACAGCTAGGATTATAGGACGTGCCACTGCATGACTTAATTATTATCTAGGTATGACATTTTACTTTATTACCCAGATTGGCTTCAGACTCAAATCTGAGTTTAAACCCCCTTGGGCTGAAGTGATCTTGCCATCCCAGTCCCACAAGTAGCTGAGAAGAGGTGTGTTTCATCATTTCTGCCTGCCTGCCTGCCTGCCTGCCTGCCTGCCTGCCTGCCTCCCTCCCTCCCTTTTATTTTGTTTTGTTTTTTGAGTTTACACAGAGTTTCTCTGTAACAGCCCAGGCTGTCCTGGAACTCCCTTTGTAGACCAGGCTGGCCTCTAATTTACCTGGCTCTGCTTCTTGAGTGCCAGGATTAAAGGCTTGCTTGCACCATCACAGCTTGCTTTTTGTTTTTCCACTTTTCTTCAAAAACAAAAATATAAAAAAAGAATAAGTGCAGGATGATTGTTGTCAGTCAGATGTGGCACACAATGAAGTCTAGCACTCGAGAGGCTCAAGCAGGGTGATCATGAGTTAGTTCTGCCCAAGCTACATAGGGAAACAACAAAAAAAGATTGCTGCTTAGTTTTTGAAAAGTAGACAACCAGCAGGTAATATTTCCTAAATTATGAATTTGAATCATTCTGAAAAGAATGTTGGTGAATTAATTCTTGTAGTAGATAAACAGTCTCTACTGTAAATACAATTAGAATTTAAGATCATCCAGAACATTCCCCAGACTTGTCTTTTATTAATTTTATCTAACATGTATTTTGAGATAGTTTCTTGTTACACAGCCTTACCACCACTACACACCTGAAGTGTAAGTAATGATGGAGAAAGGAACTATCCATTAGTGAACAAACTCACAGCTTGAGTTTCTAGCTAACATTCGTGCACATAAGAGACTGACAAGGACTTCTTCCCTACAAACTGTCCTAGACAGTCTCATATAGCCCAAGCTAGCTCTGAATTCACTAACTAACCAAATAACCTTGGGTTTCCGATCTGCCTGCCTCCACCTCCCAAATGCTGGGATCACAGGCATGCAACACCAGCTCAGCTTGTACTTCTCTTTCTATCTGAAGGAGCATTTCATGGCTCAGTGGTTAAGAGTACTAGTTCTTGCAGAGGACCTAAATTCAAGTCCCAGCATTCATACTGTGGTTCAAAATCACTAGTATGTAACTCCAGTTCCAAGAGCCAACACTTTCTGAAGTGCATGGGCACATGGTATATATACACACACACGTAAAACATTCATTCACATAAAATAAATCTTAAGTTTCGGAGTTTTAATTTGTGCTGTGCAAGTGGTTCTTCCCTGCCTCCTCTTGTTCCCTCCTGCATCAGTCTGCACAGTACTGGGAACACAGGAACACCTCTGGGACTTTTTTTTTTTAAAAATGAGTTGTATGAGCGTTTGTAACTTTTACAGGCTAAGAAAATATCAAAACACTTCAAAGAGTTATTTTTATTCATATCTTTGTGTCTGTGTGAGTGAAAGCCACCCGTATGCAGATGCCCCTGAAGTCCGGAAGAGGGTTTCAGGTCCTCTAGCTAAAACTGCAGGCAGTTGTGAGCTGCCTGTCATGGGTGCTGGGTCCTCTGGAAGAGGATGTGCTCTTAGCTGCTCAGCCATCTCTCCAGCCACATAGACGGCTTTTACAGCTAAAGAGAAACACGTCATTTCAGCACAATCAGTGGGAAAGCCTAGATTGGTCCTCAGTGGAGCTGGGCTGTACTTAGGGCCCCATCTGCCCTTTAATCTCCTTATTGAGCTCTGTGGTAGAAAAAGACTTGTAATGAAAGGAGAGGCCCCTAGATGGCGGCAGTGTTCTGAGTGAGGCTCTGGATGTTGTGCCTTCCACGTAGTGAAGTAAAAAGAAAGGTAGAAAATGATTCCCCATTCGTTCTGAAAATCAGCTTATGAATTCATTCGATGACATTCAAAATGGCATTGAATCGTGAATCTTGTGGCCTATGTGCATCTGACATCAATTAAAAGAAGCCATTAATGTTCACACCAAAGTGAAAATAATCCCTTGTAATTTTTTTTTTTTTTTTTTTTTTTTGAGACAGGGTTTTTCTGTAGTTTTGGAGCCTGTCCTGGAACTCCCTTTGTCGACCAGGCTGGCCTCGAACTCACAGAGATCCGCCTGCCTCTGCCTCCCGAGTGCTGGGATTACAGGCATGTGCCACCACCGCCCAGCCTAATCCCTTGTAATTGATCCATATATCCACAGCTGCTGTCTCAGGCTTATGTACTTAAATTGAAGAAACTGAATACAAACAGTGATATTTAGGGACACTGCCTTATAATCCTATAAGTATTTTTTAATGTCAATTCTCATGATACATTTTGATAAATACACTAATATTGTCTCTTCTGAATGCTACAGACTGATTTTCTTTCTTTCTTT
>NC_022009.1:125873708-125884058 GCF_000317375.1 Microtus ochrogaster | reverse complement strand
AAAAAAAAAAAAAATTAGTATTGCAGGAGGTTTGTATGTGTAGTGGGCGTGAAGGTGTCCCCAGAAGGCTCGTGTGTTTGTATGTGTGGTGGGCATGAAGGTGTCCCCAGAAGGCTCGTGTGTTGAAGGTTTGCTCCCTATCTAGAGGCACTGCTACTCTATCTAGACCAGGTCCTGACGAATGAACTAATCCTTGATGGATGAACTCCATTGATGAGTTCACAGCTGTGCAGGACAGTAGGCATAGGAGGAAGGCTACAGGGGACGTTTCTTTGAAGAATATGTCTTGTGCCTGGCCCCTTTCTTTTCTCTCCTCCTGCTCCCTACTCTCCCTTCCCTTTTCTGCCTCTTCTTTAGTGGATTCTGTATGGTGAAAAGCTCCCTGCCACGATATTCTGGTGTTCTCAAGTTCAAGGTGATGGAGCCAGATGGCCTTGGACCAAAAACTCTGAAACCAGGCCAAACAGGTATTTCCTCCTTTAAGTTACGATCAGGTATTTTGTCACAGTGAAAAGCTGATGGACAGACGAACAGTATCAAGCTTTCACCTAAGTGTTGGAAACAAACTCAACAATCCATTCTCATTTCTTTCTTACAAAATTTTCTCTGCATACAATTATTTTTCTTGGAACATTGTTGATATTTGTCTCTTTTTTTGTTTTTGTTTTTCAGGACAGGGTTTCTCTGTAGCTTTGGAGCCTAGACTGGAATTAGCTCTGTAGACCAGGCTGCCTCTTGAGTGTTGGGATTAAAGGCACTCGCCACCACTATCTGGCTTAATTTTTTTTTTTTGGTTGATATTTGTCTTGACTTCAATATATATAATAAGAAAGTACCCATAAGCCGGGCGGTGGTGGTGCATGCCTTTAATCCCAGCACTCGGGAGGCAAAGGCAGGCGGATCTCTGTGAGTTCGAGGCCAGCCTGGTCTACAAGAGCTAGTGCCAGGACAGGCTCCAAAGCCACAGAGAAACCCTGTCTCGAAAAAAAAAAAAAAAAAGGTACCCATAGAAACCTCACAGCTACATCTTGCTTTCTATTGGTTGAGAGAGAAATAAATAGCGAGCAACACGGAACACGGTAGAGTGAAATGACAAAGTAACTGAATTTGTTTCAGTATATATTTCTGTCAACAAAGGGAAGGTACTGAGTAGGCTAAGACAGTGCTGTTCCCGCCTGTGAAAGTCATCCATCTGTCTGTCCAACAACCCACCTAAGCAAAGCATCGCCCCACCCACCTGGGCAGAGGACTGGAGATACAAGGCTAAGGAAGACACCATCTACATTCTGAAAAATGCAGTATAGCCTGAGATAAGGAATTGAAAAGTTCAGTTTATTATAGTGTCAAGTAGATACACAACTATTGCACTTATCACTCTGCTTACAGAAGGCCAATATTTAAGAGGGATTTTTTTTTTCCTCAATAAAGATAGGTTTTTCAGAATCTTTACTATTAGATGTTTAAACCTCACAGGCAAAGACACTTCATATCCCCCTCCACACCCTTGACCCCTTCTTGCTCTTGTATAGCTGGCTACAAATGAGAATTTAGTTTGGATAACACTTTTAAGTCATCCTAGTCTCATGAAATTAATCTGAGTGAAAACTGATAAGAGTTTTCCTTATATATTTTTCACCCCAAATGTAGTAAAAACGCCAGGTCCTTAATTCCAAAATCAAATGCAACCATATGCTAGGGATAGGAAATGTAGTCAAAGATAAAGTAAATATTACTTCCTTATAGAAGTCATGTGTTCAGGGAATCACTGGTTGCCCAGCTTTTTGGATAATGGGGAAAGCAACACATGATGAAGTGGTCCAGCATGTGGAAGTCTTCTCAAAAAAAGAGAAGAAAGCCACGAACCTCACTGGGAAGTGTACATTTCCAGTGAAATATTAACCCACCGATCCATCAGGAAGATTGTCTTCAATCCATTTGGCTGTAGTTTGTAAACTGTTACTGATTCAGTCATGCAAGAACCAGTTTTCAAGCTCAGAACATGTTACCCTAGTCAGCGGGAAAGTGGTCTTGTGTTTACTCCAATAACCGCAGAGATGAGCTGGGGGTGCGGTGGAGGGGGAGGGCTGCACCAGCCTTCAGTCGTCTTAAATTATTTTTCCTTCTGATTATATTGAGAAGAAATGAGCTACGAGGCCTTGGTACTGTTTTTTATCTTACCATTTGCTCTGTATTCGAAGATATTGTTCATGATTCATAATGTACTACTATAACAAGACAAAGCTTTTATGTATTACTGGGGTAATGCAAAGAAAATGAGTTTCCTTTGGGTACCAGTAATTGTCAAAGGAATGATTGCAGATTCAGAAAGTGTGCTTTATAATAACCCTGTTAACATAAAGTATACACGGACCAAGAGATAAGTGTGGCATGTCTGTGCAAGGGTTAGTTGTATTAGCAAGGCATCTCAGGGATGGTTCTGGTTCTTTTGACCCTTCAAGTCCCTGGACAAGTGGGAAATGCTGGGAAACACAAGGAGCATTTGGGGGAACATGAGCTTATTTCCCCACCTGCTTGTAAATGTCCCAGGAGTTACCAAACTATCTGTCCTGAAGCAAGAGTCTGCTCTGGGACTAAGACGAGTGTGCTCAAACTGTTAGAATTAATTTGAATAGCAAAAATGAAATTCAGATTACCATCCATATCCTGATAGTTACAGCATGTAGAATGTCAAACGTCCTCTTTTTAAACTAAAGTAGAAAATGAAGAAGCATGGTTAATTCACATGTGTCGATGGGGACAGGTGTACGAGTGCAGTTCCTGCTCATCAGCCGCCCCACACTGCCGTCACCAGATAATTTCCCAGGGGACGTGTGCATCTGCCTGCCATCCCCACTAGCGTTTCCTTGCTGGCTTTCCCACTCATGTTTTACGTACACCTTACCACCAAGGATAAAGCTAAACTATAAAACCTACAAGTTTTCTGCTCTCAGAAATCCTAGTGTACCACATACACCTTAGATATTTCTCTTTCTGTTAAAAAAATAGTGCAAAATATCTGATAGTCAAAGTGAATGTTCAAGTGAGTTCTCGTGCCGAGGAACAGCTAAGCTTCACCTTCAGCTGACTTGCAGAAACTGAACGTAGTTTTTGGGAAATATTCCAGACCTTCCCATTAGCTCTCCACACATCCAGTCATCATCCACGGGCTCCAGCTCTGTTATTACATCTCCAGCCTGGAAGAAGACAGGAGTTAGAAATAATTATTGGTTTCTGCAGGGTGCAAGCACAGAGCGTAGCCTACCTGGAGCAGCGTGAATAATCTTCTCTTTATATAACTCATTTATCTTGATTTGCAGAGAGGATTAAATGAGAAGTCACACAGATGATGTATACCTAATGATGACATTTGCTCGCAGGTCTCTTTTTCTCAAGATAGACTCAACCCCCTGCCGCTGTCAGTCTTGCCGTACACTATTTCCTGCTTATCTTCACAATTCCTAATCTGAATTACTCTTTAATCAATAACAGTATCAGCTATATACACACAAACGTACATATTTCCATTTAACAAGTATTTACAGAATACCTACTATGTAGCAGACACCTCTCTCGGTAATGTAGGTATAGTACAGTAATAATGGACTCACTCTGAGTGGGAAGACACAGAGCACGGCTTTGCTTCTCAAGTGGGGCTTCCAAGAGGGTCACACTGACCGTCATGCCTCCATAAAGATTACAGAAAGAAGAGTGAGCCATGTGCTCCCTGTGTGCTTTGTCCTAGCCTTTTCCTTACGAAAACTGAACTTATTTAAATGACTGTATTTCTAGAGATGAGTACTATTAGTACCCTCAGTTCCGAAATTTCTTTTAAATTTTGTGTGTGTGTGTGTGGTGGTCATGCATGTGTGTGCTCATGTTTTGGTGTGTGGGCTTGTGTTTGCACAAGTGCATGTGTGTGTGTGTATATACACTTGGAAGGTAGAGGCTGATGCCAGTGTCTTCCTCAATCATTCTCTGTCTTATGTACTGAGGAAAGATCTCTTACTTGAACCCAGAACTCATGAATTCAGCTAGTATAGCTAGCCAGCTTGCTTAGAGGATCCCCGTCTCTGCCAGACAGTCATGATCTGGCATTTACACAGCTACTGGACATCTGAATCCAGATCCTGACACGCACAGCAAGGGCCTTATGCACTTGTCACCTCCCCAGCTCTATATTTTCTTGTTTTATAGATGAAGAACCTGATGTTCAGATGTCATGCAACTTACAGGATTGCACACATAATTAACGCACAGACAGAAGTCAAACCTCAGGGTATTCTAGGGCCCATATTCCTAACCAAGAGGCTATGAGGCCACCAAGTTCACAGTGCAAAGTTACTATAAAACTGCTCTGTAAACAGCCTGAGCCTATTATACTCTTAATTATTGCTCTAACACGTGGCTCATCCAATCCCCAGCTAGTCTCAACATCAGTTTTCAGGCAGTCCCATCCTAAGTGCTTTGCCTTGACAAAGCACACCATATTATCTTCATCTATGTTAGTCACAGTGGTAGTGTGTCTTACATATGTGCAAATTATAATTCCCTTATCAGATGTTCCTTATGGTGTCTAATAATTTCTTAGAGCCTGACTTTAAAATTCTGCAAAGGTCTAAGATGACCTTGGCTACTACAAAAAATATCTTTACCAGGATAAATGGAATTCTTTGTAGCACCACTACCTAGCTGTCTGCAAAAATTATCTGATTAAAGTCTTTCCTGTATGGAGAATGGACTGAAAACATGGTGACTATCAGATGTCATTTATCTATTCTACTTTGCTTAAATATGTAAAATTTTGGCTATTCAAAATTTGTTACAAATAACTCACTTCTGCCCTAAGTTATAATATAATAAATAGTTGAAGCTATTTTTCTAACCATTGTCAGTCCTGAATGCTAGGACTATATAAGATATCTATTTACTATCATGCTGTAGTCATTTATATTTAAGTAATACTTAATAAAATATTAATGACCAATACCACTGAAAGCAGTGAAGACAAAAACTCCACAGCTATTTGACTTATGAGCCACTTGTTCATGAAGACACCCTGTTTCTTGTGGAGTTTGCTATGAATTCTGTGAATCGGCACAAATGAAAGCAAAACAACACCCTGAGTCTTCACCTCAAACAACATTTTATCTGAAAACAAGGAGTAAACCTTGAGCTGCCAATTTGCAAGACTGAGAAAGAGCAAGGCAGCAGTTTCCAAACTTAGGGAATTTGTGGATCAAGACGTTAGAAAAAGACTAGAGTTACCAACTCAGTTTGTGATGCCTGTCATTTATTAACAATATTCTATAGTAGAAATGATATTTTAATCTAAAAGGCAGAGCAGTCTTAGAATAAAGGAAACTGTCACAAAGCAGGAGTTGACAACTTCTTCCGACACCTTGCCCGCAGCCTTGAGCGAAACCTCATGTGGGCAGGCCCCTGTTCCAGGTCTCACTTATCCAGTTGCTCCTGGAGCCTTTCATTCTTTGCTGGTGAAGGCTGGAATGCCTTCAAAGATGGAGGATGCAGGGACTATCTGAAGGCTGCAATTACTAAGCTAAGGTTTTCCCTCAGTCCTTACAATTGATGTGAACTAACAAAGCCTTATTCACATGTTCCTCCTCCCCAGCTGCCCCTCCCCCATTTAGGACAAGGCCTCACTAGAGGTTCAAGCTGGCTTCAAATAGATGATCCTCCTGCCTCTGCCTCCTGAGAGCTGGAATTATAGGACTGTGTTACCACGCCCAGTTCTATCCACTCTCTTCCCTTATAATTAGGATCTGAGGGATTGGAGAGATGGCTCAGAGGTTAAGAGCACTGGCTGCTCTTCCAGAGGTGCTGAGTTCAATTCCCAGCAACCACACGGTGGTTCACAATCATCTGTAATGATACCTGGTGCCCTCTTCTGGCATGCAGGCAGAACACTGTATACATAATAAATAAATAAATCTTTAAAAAAAACCAATTAGGATCTGAGAGCTCCTTATTCTTAGGCAATGATCAATATTTCATTCATATGTACATTGCAAAATACATACTGTTAGAGAGACATAAAAAGGTATGTAGTCTGACCTTGAAAGAGAGTTCATCGTCGTTTTCCCCAAGGAAATCATATAGGGCTTTGACCTTCCTCCCCTTCAATATTGTGGTAGCCACACTTTTTGCCTCAGCTGCGAAGACACAAGAATCTCAAATATGCAGGAAGACAATCACACAAAACACAAACATCCTAAGAACCTGTCTTGTCGCTCTTTGAATATTCTCAATTAGTTTTGAATTTATTTAACTTGCAAAAAAATAAAGGATGTTCACTTAGCAGGAAAAGAAACTGTACAAAGTCTATTTATTAGTCAAAGTTTGCCGTTATTTAGTGATGCCTTTATCTTTTCCCCTCCACATAGCTGGAAGAGCGAACAGTGTAGGAGTGACTTTATTAATCATCTCTCTAGATGTAGATAAGAAACTTAAGTCAAGCAAGGACAGAGGTAAAGGAATACACACTGTATTCCTTGGGCCTTGGGCCCTTCCTTGAAGAGGAAGTCACGCCTCGCAGCTGTCATACCTGGGCAGGGCTGCACGAACACAGCTGGGAAGATGCCTTCCCTGTCATGCAGTCGGCCGCGGTACCAGTCCGTGTCTAGCCGCTCAAGGATCAGGATCCGGTCTCCGCGTTTGAAGGAGAGGTCCTCGCTGGTCTCGGCTGTGAAACTGTGAAGGGCTTTGCACCATTCTCCAGCAGGGCTGCCATCCTGTCTCAGAGTGGGAGTCTGGTAAGGGACGTGAGGGTTTATCCCCGGGCTTCAAGGACGATGAGAAATGAAAGCTAAGGGGTCATGGGGGCTGGTGGGATGGCTCAGTGGTTAAGAGCACACCCTTCTCTCCCCAAGTTCGGTTCCCCGGGATCCATGTCAGGCAGCTCACAATCATCTGTAACTCTAACACAAGGGGTCTCTAACACCCTTGCTGGTTTCTGAGGGCATTCACATACATGTGTAGACATATACACATAAGTAAATAGATAGATATAAAAAAAAAGCAGCTTGTAAGAGTTCAAAACCTGAAGTTTTCTTCAAATTACCTAATATTTTATGTTACTGTCAAGTTTTCAAGATAAATTAAGTTTCCAATAACTTTTTCCTTAAAGCACAATTTTAAGTGACAAGTGTAGCAGAATTATGGTTTTGCTATTCTTAAGGAACATGCAATATCTAAGTAGGAATTTCTGTCTTGTGACCTATTCTAATGTGATAGGCTACTTCTAATTCTCCTTTAAGAATGTTTACTGTGGGAGTAGAGAGGTGGCTCAGCAGCTAAAAGCACTTATTGCTCTTGCAGAGGACTTGGGTTTGGTTCCCAGCACTCACAGGATAGTTTAAAACTACCTGAAACTCAAGTTCCAGAGGATAAGACACCCTCTTCTTGCTTCTACAGGTTCCAACACACATATGGTGCACACACACACACACACACGCACACACAGAGAGAGAGAGAGAGAGAGAGAGAGAGAGAGAGAGAGGAAACTGGAATGAAGATCATGAGAGGAGAACAGCTTTAGAGAGAGAGGAGAAGGTGCCAGGCATGGTCATGCACACTTGGCTCCCAGACCCTAACTTAACCCCTCTACATGAAAGAAAATATGGAACGGAACGCCTGAGACATGAAGATAGAAATAGGAAGACCACAAGGCCCGGTGCCTGTTTCTTCGCTTTGTCTCAGGGCCTGCATGTCTTCCCATGGATTACACCAACCATCCAATCTACTGGAAACATTTGCTATATAGCAAGAAAAGTGGTTTCATACTGTTTTCTCTCAATAATTACAATATCGGTTCTCCCAGGGTTTAAATGTGGCTGTCACTACAGTTATCCATCCAAGCAGCCTACCTGAGAATTTGAGCCAGGGTCTTCATTTTTGGTCTTTGGTGGCACCTTTGTGTCTACATTTAAAAAAAAGTCAGATGAAAAATACTTATTATTTAGTATTTATTAGACAGTATTAGAGGAAGATTATTGGGTGGGTGAGAGTGTGGAGTCTGGAATTCCACACCAGTCTCTTGGTATTAGCTTCCTGGCACTGTTTATTTAACTATAGACCAGAACTCACAATTAACTGTGTCACCCACTGTCTAAAGGTCTTTGTCATTTCTCATATGCAACCATCGCTAATTACCTAAAACAATAAATACAACCAGTTTCTGACATAAATTACCATTCAAGGTAAGTGTTCTTTCTACCTTATGAATATGGCAATATGGATTATTAAGCGTCTTAAGTGTTATTAATTACTGGTTCATTTGAATTAGGCAACAACACAGTAAGCACGCACGCTCTCCACACTCACTTAGAATATTTGCACCATGTGGGGGAAGATCTTCGACAAGCTCCACAAAGTTAAGGGGGAAGATCCCAGTCCGATCTCGAATCTCTCCTCTAGCCCATTCCTCATTCACGTACTCTTTCAGAATAATCACTTCTCCCTCGGAGAAACTTAACTCATCCTTCTGGTCTCCAATATATTCAAAGCGAGCAACACATCGTGGGCCTCTGAACAAAGAACATGGTTATGGGTTAACCTTAAGATCATTTATAAAAAATAAAACCCTTCACGGGCTTTCCCTTCAAGTCTATCTATCATTAACTAACACGTTTGTTCATTTGCTTTTCTTTTCTGAGATGGGGTTTCTCTGTGTAGCGCTGGCTGCCCTCGAACTCACACCTGCTTGTCTCTGCATTCTGAGTGCTGGGATTAAGGTGTGTGCCACTGCCTTTTATTGCTGGCTGAGCAACATTTCCTAAAACAGAATAAAGTGATCGGGCAGTAGGGGCACGTGCCTTTAATCCCAGCATTCAGGAGGCAGAGACAGGTGGATCTCTGTGAGTTTGAGATGAACCTGGTCTACAGAGGGAACTCCAGGACAGCCAAGGCTACACAGAGAAATCCTGTTTTGAAAAACAAAATAAAACCAAACCAAACAACAACAAAATCAGAATAAAGTGTTCTCTAGCAGTAACGTTAAAACAGCTTTTCAGCTCACATCCAGTCTTCCAGTAAATAGCCTGTTTACTACAGAACAAGGTATATTTGTTCTATGAAAAAACTTCTATGAAAAAGAGTAAGTTACACCTTTAAATGACAAGGGTTATTTCTAGATAGTGACGCTCTTCGGAACAGTAGCGGCTTGGTAGTCTAGACTGCACATCTGCCTTTTGGTCATTTTTTTATTTAATTACAGAATCTCCCTAGACTCCAAGTGTTTGTGTCTTTGTGCCAAAGCAATCCATGGCTCGGTCTGAACCCTTTCAATCACAAACATGCTGGGGTTGGAGTAGTTCCCCTGAGAATCTCAGGGCAAGACATCAAAGTCTTGCTTAAGGATGAAGACAGTACAAGAGCGACATCTTCCCGGCAGAGGGGATGCTCACTCTGTCCTGAATGCATCGGTGAGCCGACAACTTAGGAAGTCAGAAGAAACAGAAAGTTGGTGAAACACATAATAATCTTCCATCTGCTTTGTTGCTCTGTAAGGATTGCGGGCGCCTTTAAGAAAGCTGCATTCCTGAGACTGGAACAACCCTTCAGAGATCTGCAACTCTGATGGAGAATAAGACACAAGGGGGATAGAGCTTGGTCTGTAGAAGGCCTGATTTAATACCGTGCCTTTGATCTGAGGCCTCAGCAAGGAAGTTTCAACAGCAGAAATCTGAAGAGAAAACAACTGCCTGTAAAGGAAAGGCTGGCCCTTGCTGGATTCAGATTCCAGTATAAGCCGGGTCAGTACATCAGTGGCCGTTCACGTCTATTTAAACTCAACCTGCCCGTGTGGTATCTGTTGCTCAGAGCAGACACTCAGCCTGAAGTACGACCCGATGACTTGATGCTGTGGTACCAAAAATTTTCTTATTTGTGATAACCTTTGTGTTTATTGTCTCCAGTCCCCTGGGAACAGCTCCTTATGCCTGACCTATCCACAGACAGGTTTACAGTCTTCACCAGGTAGTGAATTGTACTCATTTGCTCATTTAACTAGAATATAAAACCTCACTGTGTCAGGGTTTTAAATCACGCAAGAGTTACAACAAAACATAAAAGGCATATAAATCCCCGGAAAGGTCTCACAAACACAGGCACACGTAGGGAGAGCCTGCAGTTAATGCCTCCCTCACCTCTTGTCTAGTCATTAAAAACAGAACAATACAAAATGTCTACTAAGATGCGTTTTCTTGTTTTCATGGGTGGGATTTGAACCCAGCACTGTATATATTGCTAGGTAAATAAGCCCAGTACAACCACTGAACTGGGCTCTGGCCTCACCTGCCTGTTTTTGTAGGATTCATATTTCTTTCTTTCTTT
>NC_022009.1:125869338-125873188 GCF_000317375.1 Microtus ochrogaster | reverse complement strand
TGGTTGTGAGCCACCATGTGGTTGCTGGGAATTGAACTCAGGACCTTTGGAAGAGCAGGCAATGCTCTTAACCTCTGAGCCATCTCTCCAGCCCAGCTGAGTTCTTTTTTAAAAGTTTTCTTTTTTAATTCATTTATGCGTATGAGTGTTCTGCCTGAAGTATATATGTGCACCACACATATACCTGCTGCCTACAGGGGTCAGAAGAAAGCATTGATTGGATCCCCTGGAACTGGAGTTATGGATGGTTGTGAGCCACATGTGAGCAACAAGTTGCTCTTAATTGATGAACCACAAACCATTTCTCCAGGCTCTCTTTCTTTCCTCTCTCTCTCTCTCTCTCTCTCTCTCTCTCTCTCTCTCTCTCTCTCTCTCCCCCTCCCTCCCTTCCCCCTCCCCCCTTTCTTTATAAGGTGTGGGTGTGCATGCACACACCTCCAGAAGCCAGCAGAGGGCACTAGACTTCTGGTAATGGAGTTGGGAGACTAACTACCTAATGGGAGCTGAGGACTGAATTTGAGTCCTCTGGAGGAGCAGGTTACATCCTAACACTGAGCCACGTCTCCAGCTTCTCATTATCACAATTAAACAAATAAAATTACTTCAGAGCCAGGCGCTGGTGGTGCGTGCCTTTAATCCCAGCACTCGGGAGGCAGAAGCAGGTGGATCTCTGTGAGTTCTAGACCAGCCTGGTCTACAGAGCTAGTTCCAGGACAGGCTCCAAAGCTGCAGAGAAACCCTGTCTCGAAAAACCAAAAAAAAAAAAGTTTCTTCAGAATTAAAGGCCATTCAGCTTAGAAATTCTTCACTTCTTCCTCCTTTTTTTAAAAAATATTTATCCACCATGTGGTTGCCGGGAATTGAACTCAGGACCTTTGGAAGAGCAGGCAATGCTCTAAACCACTGAGCCATCTCTCCAGCCCTTCTTCCTCCTTTTTATTTCGTACAAAAGAACACAGACAAAACTTACTTAGCACAGTGAGACGAAAATGATTCTCTTTTTCCACTTCTTCCTTCTGGAATATCAACCTAGCAAAGAAAATAAAGGTAACACTTGCTTCTTCTTCATAATTTGGTTAAGATAAATTTAACATCAAGTAATTAGAAAATACATGATTGATATGAAACAGGAAAGCTAGATGTTGAACATTGAGAAAACCAAAACTGAGTTTTGAAAAAAAAATGTGCAGGTTTAGCTCGACGTGGTAATATATTTCTGTAACACCAGCACACAGGAGGCTGAGGCAGGAGGATCATGAGGTGGAGGCTAGCCTGGGCTACAGTAGTGAGACCTTGTCTAAAATACTCCTGTAACACCAGCACACAGGAGGCCAAGGCTAGCCTGGGCTACAGTAGTGAGACCCTGTCTAAAATACTCCTGTAACACTAGCACACAGAAGGTCGAGGCTAGCCTGGGCTGCTGTAGTGAGACCCTGTCTAAAATATTCCTGTAACACCAGCACACAGGAGGTCGAGGCTAGCCTGGGCTACAGTAGTGAGACACTATCTGAAAGGGGTAGAGGGAGAATAGTTCCTCCTTGAGCAATCAATCTTGCTGCAGTCATGAGCACATTGACATCATTTTATCCCTGAGAGTCTCTACACTTAATCTGAGGAACCTGAGACAACCGTCAGCCATCAGGTCATAACGAAGGTCAGGATGGTCCCCAAAGGAGGAGTTTGAACAGATTTGTGGGTTCTCTCCATATTGAAGGGAACTTCCCCCTTCACTACTCACAACAGGGTAGTGAGAAAGCAATTTGTGCTAAACAAGTGTCTACCAATCGCCAGGCACTTCAGTAAATAGTTGAGCTGGGCTAAAACTCTTGGCCATACGCATGCAGCAAAAAGCTACTTAAGGCTAGGAGGTCTATATTAGATCAGTGCCCCTTTAAATAAATTCTATAAGTTTGATGCTTTAAACCAATTTCTTATACTTGTGGGCTTAGGAATAACATTTATACCAATAAAGTGGCCATCTGGGTGTGATGGATTCCAGTGTGGTAATCGTGCTTCTTAAAGCATTGACACTGAGCAGAATTAAAATGAAGAGTGCTAAAACTAACATCACTCTTACTACTAATTTAGAGACTGCGGTTGGATTTCTCCAAAGAACCAGGCCACATCTACGCTGGGCAATCCAAGAGACTCAAACTCTTTTCTATTTGGAAAATACAGATTTTTCTGTTATACTTAGATTTTAAAGTTTCTGATGCAATGGGAAATTATTGTTTTTTTTCTCCCCTTCAAAATAAGTTGCTAACCTTTAAGCCAGTGTTATTACTTTTAAGCTAGTGTTATTAATATTTCATAGTATCAATAGGTTATATCAGGGGTGAGTTATACTTTCCCTATTAATACAAGTATTCAAGGAGCAATCTTGCGTTGTCTCCATGTTTCACAGCTACCGAGGCTTAGCACGAAGACCTTCCACATACCTGAGTATGTTCACAAGTGAAGCTTTTAGGAGCTGTAAAACTTTGATGCTTCACAATAAGTTCCTCCACCCAGACTTGAAAATATTATGTGGAAAACCATGAATGGATCACCACCTCTAGTGAATGTGCCTTGGTACTCTCAACCCACAGAACATCCCTTCGGAGCTGTCTAACACACGTTCACCGAGGGTCTCAGAGGATTGACATATATCATTCAGTGCTTAAGAACCCTCCAAGGATAAGCGATCTATCAACTATAGACCTCCATCAGAGCACGCTGGGCCTGGCAGTGGGCACACAAGTGAAGATAATGGTTCCCCCACCCCCAGACTCTGTGAATAGCAGATCGGGGCAGAACCTGCGAATCCTTATTCCTCCCATAACTGATTGCTGGCAGAGCTAGTCTGTGTGGAAAGATTTATTTTAGAAATGTCCACGTGATCGAGAGAAGACAGAAAAGAGGAACTCACGACCGCAGGCGTCTAGTTTCTCTTCCTCACCTGCGGGTCTCCCTGAATGACTGAACGTGTGGCCAGATCAAGTCAACAAAACCCACTTACAATGACTCTGACGTGATTGGCGGGGAAAACGCCAGTCCGGTTTCTGCATTTCCCTCTGTACCATTCTGCATCGATCTTTTCGAGAAGATAAACAAGCTCTCCAGATGTGAGGCTCAGATCATCGGCTTGCTCTGTAACACAGAATTGGGACACACGAGGAGTTTCCCCAGCTGCACACGTGACCATAAGCAGAACAAAGGGCATTTAGTTCTGCCCACAGAGGCACTATATTCCACTGACTCTGAGACAGACTGGCTTACACTGACCAAATTAATTTCTCATAACATTTTACTTAAAAAATTTGATATTAGAGGTTCTCTTTTCTAAGACAAGATCAGATATATCTACTAAGGGAAACCATTTTTTAAGACCACCATTGTCCTGGCCAGTGGCTCCCACTGTGCCAATATAAGTCTCTTGTTGAAAACGCATTCAACACTGAAAGGCGTTTAAAGATATGGTGTGAGACACTGACCATTATTCCCAGACAGCCTTAAAAGCTATTCCAACTTCAAATACTAACTAAGGGAGTACTACAGCTCTTTAGGAAGAAAATTTATCTATACTAAAATAAAAATCAGCCTGCCAAGTACATAAAAATAAGTTGCAAATAGTTTAAAAAATTTTGTAGCCTTGGTTATGAAGGATAACTTAAAATGATTAAAAAATCTAATACTTTGATCTCCTAGGTAAGTGGTGGGTGAGACATATTAAAAAATCTTTTTCTTTTCTTTTTTTTAAATTTATTTATTTATTAAGGATTTCTGTCTCCTCCCCGCCACCGCCTCCCATTTCCCTCCCCCTCCCCCGATCAAGTCCCTCTCCCTCATCAGCTTGAAGAGCAATCAGGGT
>NC_022009.1:125841368-125869048 GCF_000317375.1 Microtus ochrogaster | reverse complement strand
TAGAGAAGCTAAATTAGAAGGTGAATCCAAAGACAAACATATAGGCATCCTCCTGAATATTAACCTTCATCAGGCCATGAAAGGAGACAGAGACCCACATTGGAGCACCGGATAGAAATCTCAAGGTCCAAATCAGGAGCAGAAGGAGGGGGAGCACGAGTAAAAAATCTTTTTAAAAAACCCTGTTTATTTTATTAAATTAGAATTAACTTCATCACAATGCTAAGCAAGTAAATATTATACCCTGAGCCCCTGAAGCATGTTATTTTGAGCAATAACTTCATCACAGAGTTAAAAGCAACGGCTCTTTTTCATTTGTATGGGGCTCCCATCCCTTTCAAAGGACGGCTTTCCAGCTGAGCTTTCCAGCATGATTGGGTGCAGATGATATCTGCAGGGTCGGGTTTTATAGGCACAGGCAATGAGGAGGCAAGGCTTTGGGAGGGCATCCTGGGGCTCCACCAAGTCACTATTTATGTCCTTACCTGCTGGGAAGTCATGCAAAGCCACAGCATATGGTGCACCGCTGTCGACGGGGTTCTGAGTGTGGCCTGAATCCTGGTGGGGAGGGGAATAGGGCAGTGAGCGGAGTGTGCAGGATAGAACTGGTTTCATATTCACTCTGAGACCATTGTGTGTTTGTTTTCTTGTCAGAGCCTTCCTAAGAGGACTGCACTAGGAGCACCAGCTGTAAACCACACAGGTGAGGTGGGCAAGGCAATCGTTGTCACCCCGAAAAAGAATGTGTCCTTGCCAGGGAGGGGCAGAAATAACTTGCCGATCACTAAGCATTTCTTTTCAAGGATTTACTTATTTATGCATGTGGGTGTTATGCCTGCACGTATGTCTGTACGCCATACAAGTGTGTGGCATGCACAGAGACAAGAAGACGCGTTGGATCCCCTGAAACTGGACGCACTCAGAAGTGAACCTGTGTCCACTCCAGGAGTAGCAGTAGGGTCTCTTAACCACCGTGTCATCTCTCCAGACCCCTAAGCATTTTGATTTTAAAGGAAGAAACTAAAACAAAACAGAACTGTTTAACTTTAAAGGAAGCAAAACAAAGTACCATAACACTTATCCTATTTCAAAGCTATCCTGTTTGCCTCCCGTGGTACTCTCCCTCTTCAGCTGACCAATCTAAACCGTAAGGACAACACTTTCAAAGTCAAGCCCATTCTGCTGGAAGAGAATGAACTCCTGTATTTATGTTCTTGCTTTTTTTGCAGTGAAAGGAACTAATGACTTTCCACCAAAGTATAATTCACAAGAGTAAAACCACTTCATTTATTACCACTTAGCTGAATACATTCTCTAGTTTGAAAGCAACGATATCTACGATGCTTGGCCTTTCTATTTAATCTGAATGGCTTATTCAACAGCAATTCTGAGTAAATTAGCAAAGAGAATTTAGTATTGTTTAGCTAGGTAAACAAGGGATTGGATTAGCTGGAGGAGAGGGTGAGGTTGAAGAGCGGGTGTCACGACTGACAAGCAGTTGCTTGGTTTTACTTTGCTTCTTGTTCTTCTTCCTCTTCCTCTTTCTGCTTCTGGTGCTGCTATGTGGACCAGGCTGGCCTCAAACTCATAGAGATCCTCCTGCCTCTGCCTCCCTAGTGACGGGATTAAGGTAGACTTGGAACTCACTATGGAGACTAGCACGGTTTCAAATTCATGATGCTCCTGCCTCGATATCCTTCTTTGGTGGTGCTGGGGATTTAGCCCAGGGCCTTACTCATGGGCAAGGAAGAGTTCCACCGTCAACCCTTGGGAGATGTTACTTAAAATTCTTCAACACTAGAAAACGTATGAACTGAATGAAGGTAGAAACTTTTGTGCTTTTTTTTCCTCTTTGTTTTTCAGTGACTCTTGATCTCTTAGGGACAGTTCATCTTTGCCCCTCCTGCATCCCCGGTGTGCTGGCTTGATCACAGTACACTGTAAGGAATGGCTCACTCTTCTCACCTTGTAGCAACTTTGGACAGATCTTTCCCGAATCCACCTGCGCTTTTAACCAAAATGCACCACAGAGGCAAACTAGATTCTTCTTCTTCTACCCTCCACTACCTACCCCTTGAGAGAGGGCTTCCTCATGTAGCCCTGACAGTATTTAATAAAGTTTGCTTCAAATTTGGCTTAAAAATTGTGGTAGTGGTCTTCTTCTCGCCTGGTGGGGATTAACACCTACCCATGGGCAGCTATTCCATCCTACCCTCAGCCCTAAGCAGATGCTAACCTACTTTCTGTCCTGACGGTTGTACCTTTTCTGGGTTTCTATACAACATGTCAATTCCAAAAACAATTCTGTTGGGTATTTTTTTTTTGTTTTGTTTTTTGGTTTTTTGAGACAGGGTTTCTCTGTTGCTTTGGTGTCTGTCCTGGAACTCCCTTTGTAGACCAGGCTGGCCTCGAACTCACAGAGATCCTCCTGCCTCTGCCTCCCAAGTGCTGGGATTAAAGGCGTGCGCCACCACCACCAGGCTGTTGGGTATTACCACACTCACTTTACATATAAAAACCAAAACAATAACCAAAACCTTCAGCACACTCTGTGGCCACTCAGGTTGGAGCCGGGGAACTGAAGCCACTACACACACGGTGGTAATTTACTTTCTCTGTGACCAATCCTTTGGATTCAACCTTAACTGATAAGTTTAATATCTCCTGTTTACCAAGTTAGGGGAAAGTATAACACATTTTTGGACCTTTTTCACCACTTAAGGTGGTTCTGGGACAGGCATGGGCGCATGCTTAGTTAACTGCTGTGCCAGGACACCAGCCATGCTTTATTAATTTAATATTATTAATTAATTAATTACATTAATTATTCATTTTCACCAACAGAGATAATACAATGGCCCCCGGAGGACAGAGAACCAAAGGCAATGCTCAAGTGGAAAAACTTTGGACTGTTACAACTTTTAGTTTTTAAGCTTTAAAAATAGATGTAGAAGGGTAGAATTCTGGCAGCCTGACTCCTGCCACCGCCAGCGCACTCTCTGAGAGAGGAAGGGCGGTGATGACAGATGGCTGATACTGGACCCAAACAGAGAAAACCGGGTAACAGAGTTTTTTCCTGTGTGAACTAGTTAGATTTTTCACATGCCAGCTGCACTAGCTGAAGACAGACATCTCCCTAAAATGAGAAATCTTCGTTTCTTAGGAAAACCTGGAAAGATAAACTGCCTTCCAAGAAGGAGGACTTAGACTAGACCATGAAATCTAGGATGAAGAACAAACCAAGTTCTCTACTTGAGCTGAAAGGCTGGTGTGTTTTTCATATGTTACCTTGAGTCACAAACAGTGAAACCTTAACTGGTAAGTTAAACTCTCCTAAAACTGCAGCCAGAGTTCGGGGAGGGGTGGGCATGGAGCTCAGAAGCAGGACAGCAGCTAGCCCTCCCAGACCCTGAGCTCAGTCACCCGCTCCGCTAAACAAATCCTCTTCTCCAATCAGGGCTCCACAAACTTGTTGTTAGTCCCTAACTGTGACTTGAGATGCTGGATTATATTTCACTATTTAATGAATTTCAGAGAAACAAGGTTTATAGGTTTACATGTCCCCTCCCCAGACAGTTTCCCTTGTTACCAAGGCAGGCCTCGATCTGTGCAATAGCAGATGATCTTGGACTTCTGACCCCTCCGCTTCCACCTCCCGTGTCCCGGATTACACCCACCACATCCTATTAAAAGCCTGCATTTTAAAGGACTCTTTTATGTCAGATTTAGAATTTACCGGGGTTCCTTTTAAAAATAACTGACTCGTTCTGCCAGAGAACAATGTCTGGTGTGGTAAACAGGTTCGTGTTATTGAAAAGAGCGAGCCACTTTCTCGGGTGAAAAGTCCGCGAGTGTCCGAACTCCCAGAACACGAAGAGGGCAGATCACCCGGCAGTCTGTGCCAACGCCATTAGGGCCATTTGCTCCAAAATTGGAGCAAACTGCTACTGTTATTTCCACCCTGGTTAAAATAATCTGCTAATGAGAGAAACCCGGGGAGGAAAGGGGTCTAATTAATAGCTCCACGACGGTGCCGCCGTGTGTGACGCCTCACGTACGTCAGGTCTGCTTCTCGGTCGCTCCTCAAGGGGGGTGACAATTCTCATCTGGGATGGGTGAACTCTGCCCGTGCCTTCTCCCCGCTGGCATTCCAAGTAATTATTTTCTGCCTGCTTCAGGATCACAAGCACATCCCCGCGCTGCAAGACACAACACCACTCTCTGAAGCAATTATTATTTAATAAAACATTATTACTTTCCCACATTTTAATCTTCGGAGCCTAAAGCATTTAATAATGTGTAATAGCAGGAACAGAGGGCAGGGATTTATTTATTTATTTATTTTTATTTTTTAAAAAATCAGCCAGTAGAGAAAGGGCTTGACTTTACCTTACAAGAGAGGTCCGTGGGGTTCTGGGAGACAATGTCTTCATTGGCAATTCCATGAGGCACAGACAGCTTAAATGTAAATGGTGAGAGAATTATTCGCTATCCTAAACCCTCACCTGCTACTAATCACTTAGGACTTGGCAAGCACACCTAACGGGGCAGCATCTTCAGAGGGTGAGCAGGCTTCATGCCCTGGATCCAGTGAGGCCATCATTTCTCCTGGAAACTGAAGTTCTGAGAGGGTGGAGTTGAGCCCACAAGATCACAGGGGGTGAACGTGCCCTCAAGTTCTCTCTGGGTCACCCGAGAGCAAACCCGGAGTACAAGGAGGTGGCCATGTAAAGCTGGCTTGAGTAATGTCACCTCCCCCACATGGCCACAGCATCCAGGGCTCCCAAGGCACTCAGAATCCTGTTGTAATTTAATGATAGTGTAGCCACGGAGGATAGGAAGTGGATTTAAGGGTATATTTTATAATGAGGCACATCACTTAAATAGACCACCATTTTGGTGTATTGATTTCTTTGAATTCCTTAAATGTTTTGACATTATGCAGCTATGTAAAGAACTCCCAAGTGAAACCTGGTCCCCTCTGAGTAAACAATCTTGGTATAGAAAGACCAAGCAAACAGAGGTCTTACCACTAACCCTGTTTGTGGTATGGCAAAATGGTAGATGTCAATTGTTCTGTGTTCAAATCCTGGTTTTACCGCTAGCTGGCTTAAATCTCTATCTTGGTCTCCTTTCCCTTCTGTATAAGGGGGATGATAATAATAGTCTCTAATCTACAAGATTAGTTTTGAATAGTATCTAGTGAACAATGAGTTTTCCATACATACCAATTACTATTTTACTTTATTTATTACGTAGTTTATCCCAAAGACTAGCCCTTGGGTTTGGGTAGTTAAAGTTTCATTAGTTTATACTTCATCTTAACTGAGAGAGAGAGAAGCAATGGGTTTCATCAACTTAAAAGACTGTAAATATATTTATTATCTCTTTTTATCTGTCTGTTCTTTTCTCAAAATCTGAATTAGCTTAAAGTAAAACATTTTCCGGCTTGATGGAAGCTTAGAGCAGGAATCACATTACTAACTGCTGTAAAACACAGCGCTGCCGTACACTTATTTTTAAAATGCACATATAATCCTCCTCCCACTTACAAGTAAATGTTCAACTTTTTCTGATTGACCTGACCACCCAGAAAGCAAATCAACTCTGTCATTTGTGGGAAACACAAGCAAGAGTCATTCGATGGAAAAAAAAAACCACCCAAAGAGAGCAAAATTAATCCTCAACTATCTCAATTACTGATAAGAACTTTTAACTAGTAGCTATTAAATGGGCCATGATAATTATGCTTACAAAATGGAAAAAAAACTGTAAGAAAGTCCATTGATCTTAATAAAAATTTAATTTCTACTTCGTTTAAATGCTCCTCATTTAGTGGGCAAAGCAGCTGTGAAGTACAAACTATGGCAGCAGATGAGCCCTGGCACCATCACCTCCTCCCACGGGGGACCCTGCCATCAGTGGCTTAGACCCCTATATGCCTGCTTTCCCTTCCTGGTGTTTCTCCTAATACTGACAGCCCGTCTGGAAAACCCAGAGTTTTGTTGTTGTTGTTGTTGGATTGTTTTTAAGGATTTATTTGTTTTATGCACATGAGTATTTTGCTTACATTTACGTCTGTGAACCATGTGTGTCCTGAACTGGAGTTATAAATGGTCGTGAATTGCTATATAGGTGCTGGGAATCAAACTGGGGTCCTCTGCAAGAACAAGTGCCCCGAACCTTGGACCAGGCTGGCCTCACACAGATCCACCGACCTCTGACTCCCGAGTGCTGGGATTAAAGGTGTGCAGCACTATGGCCTGGCTAGAGTAATCCCTTAAGCACCAACAGTTTGAAATTCCAGCTTACCATGTATTTTCTGTAAAGAGGGTGTCCTGGTTTGGGACGAGGGGGTAGCACCGGGTCTTGGCTTTTAAAGACCTGACTCTTGGCTCTTGAGAGTCCAGAGGCCAAATGACTTTGCTTTTTCTGGAGATCCATGTCAGAGGAGGACCGATTAAAAGGCAAATTTTTACTTGATGATTTGGTTGCGGAAAGTTTAGGCGGGGGTGGTCTCTCAGGGGCCCCTTTGGGAGGAGGCTTCCAAACTGGCATGACTTTTCCATGGACAGGTCTGAAAGGCAAGGGGGGTCATGAGTTAGCATTTCGATCTGATCTGATTAGGTTCTGCTCCACCTTTTTTTTTTTTTTTGAAAGATTTATTTATTATGTATACAGTGTTCTGTCTGTCTGTATCCTTGCTGGCCAGAAGAGGGCATCAAATCTCATTACAGATGGCTGTGAGCTACCATGTGGTTGTTGGGAATTGAACTCAGGACCTCTTGAAGAGCAGTCAGTGCTCTTAACCTCTGAGCCATCTCTCCAGTCCCTGCTCCACCCTTTCTTACACACACACACACATACACACACACACACACACACATACATGCATACACACTCACACATATATACACACACGCATGCACGCGCAAACACACACACATACACTCACACATACACATGCACACACGCACGCATGCACACGTGCGCGTGCACACACACAGATCCTGGCACAGATGTGAAAAGCTTTTTTGCTGTTAGGATACAATTTCCTAAAACCTGCAGGGCATGCTATTTTTGAGCAAATGACTCTTGCATTAAACATGATATTGGAGGAAATGCCATGATGTTCCAGCTTCCTCTTATCTTGCACTAGAGATTCATTAGTTCAAGACAAGCATTTTCTGTCACCCGTTCTCTTAAGGCCCCAAACTGCTCCTAAACACACTGACTATTTCAAGAAGCTAAGTACTTTCTACTACAGTCTGAGACAAAAGCTTTTACATATGATGATATCAGGTATGTGTGCTTGGGTCCCCTGCGTAATTAGAAAAGGAAATCAAAACCCCCTAATGTTCACAGTATAGGCGTTACTATTAAAACTCTTAATTTAGATTAGCTGAAAGCAAGCTCTGAAAATGGAATGGGACAGCAACTACTTTGAAAACCTTTTTTTCTAATTTCTAAATGGAAGTAAATTTCAACACGCCAACGCCTTCTGAAAGCGCAACATCTCTAGAGCTGGGGGCTAGGGCACTTCTGAGTTCCCCTCGGTGATGCTGAGAAACACGCCTGCCCCTTCTAACTGAGCAGACTCCAGCAGCGGAACTATTTTAGTCTGGAGAGTTGTCTTGTTTATTTGGAAAGAGTATCAGAAACTCATATTTGTGCTCTGTAGGGCTTTGGACCTCGTTGAAAGAAGAAGAGAGCCCCATGACCTGATGTCACAAGCAGACTGTGGGCTGGCTGCCTGGGCGGACTCATGAGTTTCTCTTCAAGGCAAGATCTAAGGCTCGCAGCCCTGCATCTGGGCAACAGAGGACAGAAGCTAATTCTCCAAGGCATTCAATGCCTCCAACAGTCTCACATTTTACCTACCTTGGTGGCAACCTGGGGGGTCCTTGTACCAAGCCTCCCGATTCACTGATTTGCTCCGGTTCCTATAAATGTCACAGAAGGACTTTTTAGTTAAGACTGACCTAGAACAAGAGTTTGCAAGAGGAACTGGAGTCTCGATATTATACATATACATACATCATATACATGTCATTTTATTAATTTGTTTATTTTTGCAACAGGGTCTCATTATGTAGCCTTTGCTGGCCTGAAACTGTGTAGACCAGGTTGGCCAGGAGCTCAGAGATCCACCTGTCTCTGTCTCTAGAGTGCTGGGATTAAAGGTGCGCACTACCTACCATGGCAAGCCCATAAAGCAGTATTTTGAAAATGGGGTTGGGTGCCCTAGATGGAGGTCTTTCTTTCTCCTTTCTTGCTAGAGTTTGCTCCAGTTTTAATATAGGTTATTTCTTCACCCCAACTACGGTAGAAATCAAATGGTCCTGAGTTTAAACCACAGATTGAAGTGGGTGGTTATTTTGCTTTGGACAATCATATCCCCTCTTCCTGCTGGGTAACTTCAAAGCAAGCAGTGGGTTTTGAACTAAAGAAGTTATGGACATAAAAACACAAAACAAAACAAAAAAACCTGAGTGGCCTAAAAGGAAGAAATTGTGATGAGATGGAAGGGCTGGGAGAAGGGGATTTTGCTGACAGACAGCTTGTATGGGCTGACAAGGGCTTTGTAGGGAATAGCAAAGGGGAGAGCCAGAAAAGCTCAAGACAGCTCTAGCTGGACTTTGCAGCCACGTGACAGAAAGAGGATCTGGGAGTGGGGGGACGAACAGAGAGATTTCCCCAGGGGAGGGGCTCGGCTGTTCTTTCTCAAAGGTTTTCAGAACACTTTTTTTTTTTTTTTATCTGTGTGGGTGCTTTGTCTGCATGAATCATGCATGTCTGTGCATCATGGGTGTGCTTGGTACCAACAGAGGCCAGAAGAGGCACTGGACGGCTGTGAGCTGCCCCGTGGTGGGGCTGGGAACCGAACCCAGGTCCTCTGGAAGAGCAGCAATGCTCTTAACTACTGAGCCATCTCTCCAGCCCCCGGAACACGGTTTTGAGGACTGGGAAATCATTCTTCTGTTGAATGAGAAATGAAAAGATCTCAAGTCCCAAACAGAGCTTTTTTGTTCTTTTCTTTTGGAAAAGTCCTAACTAAATTGTTCTTTTCTTTTTTTTTTCTATTGGAAAATTGAAAGAATTCACTACCAATTCACTTCCCCTTTTCTACTTTTTAAGACCCCAACACATACCCGAGAAATACTGCCTCTAAGACTGTAGGGGGAAGTGTCCAGCCCTTTAAAATTACATTGTATTAATAATTATTTAGTTATTGCTTAGGAATCTCTGGGCAAATTCAAACTGTTTCATCCATGTAACAAATGAGTTAAAACTTCTTTCCCCAATTTTTAAATTCGTGCTATTTATAACGCTTTCTTAAATACCAAGTGATTAATCGCCAATAACTATGATAATTTAAACATGCTCCGATGTTTTAAAAATCTCATTTTTTAAAAAACAAATTAAGCTTGCCCTTAAAACTTGGCTTCACTAATGAGTTCAGTTAATGTAGTGAAGCAAGCCACCAGCTCATAAACCCTGCAATATTCCAGAATACAACCCACGCCGCATAAACACGCGCTGCCTGTAATTCTTCCTGACAATATCACCATGATAAAACCATGCCTCTCCTTGGCCACCTTTAAAATTCAAGCAAACAAAGGTTAGCAGGGAAGGAGAATTTTTTTAAATTGATTTTTCTCAAAATTTAGTTGTGGGAGGTGCCCTAATACTGAGGGGAAATTTAAGCAAAAACACTAAGGTGTAACTTTGATATGGAAGGGTATCTTCATACGGTGTACAACAACTATTAGCTGCAGTCTCGTGGGCTGAGATTTTTTTCCTTTTCTCATTTGTTTTTAGCAAAGCTGGACCGCAACTGAGCTACATCCCAACCCAGTGATGGTGTACCTGTGGGAAATTTAAAGTATCCTTTTGATCTCCCATTTTTGACAGACTTTGAGTTGAACATGAAAGGCACATCCTGGAAGGCATTGACGTACGCGACCCCCTCCGACACAGAGAAGAGGTGGGCCTGCTGCTGGCTGCAGTTGTCTTAGTATTTGCTCAACCTGGGTTGATGCCCAGGCTGCCAACAGTCCTCTGGATTATTGATTAGAGGCGTCCCCCTCCTCAGCATTTCGTACACACTGTGAAGACTTTCTGTGCCTTTTTAGTTCTGTCTAGTTCTGAGATCCTGGGACTCTGGTGTCTGAGAGGCTGGCTTAGGTCCAAGGCAGAGACGGTTCTCTGCTTGTAGCATCTCTATAACGCCATCTTTCCACATCTGAATCATGCTTTAATTTTAGAAAAATTCCCTTTTTCCCCTTTCTTTTCAAGACGGGATCTTGCTGTGCAGCTTGGCCTAGAACGGAACTCACAATTCTTCTTAGTCTCCAAGTGCTAGGGTAACAGGTGTGTGTCAGCACGCTCAGAGCTTCCCAGGTTTCTGTGGCATTTTAAAAAGGTAGATGTTTCTCCTTCTCTTAAGACCACATGTGTGTTGGGATCGTGGAGCAACTGGCCTAGGTATG
Organism: Microtus ochrogaster; assembly: GCF_000317375.1. NCBI lineage: Eukaryota > Metazoa > Chordata > Mammalia > Rodentia > Cricetidae > Microtus > Microtus ochrogaster. Next base: position 125,858,555 of record NC_022009.1, on the reverse strand, counting down.
TTTTGCAGGAGCCGACACGCCTTCTTAGAGCGGAGTTTAGAACAGCGTGCCTCTGGCACACTCTTCTGTGTGGCATGGCTGGATTCTAACCCGAATCACGCAGGTTTCCCGAGTGCTGTAGAACTTGTAGTTTCTTTAGGAGGTGCTTTGGGACAGGTGAGAGTGCGCACAGCTCCAGTGGCTCCCCATGGGAGAGATGTGGCAACCGTAGCCGCTAGATCTGATGAAGAGTTCCCTAGCACTCTGGTTGGGAGAAGAGCAGATAGGTTTTGGCCAGTGGCCAGCTTTTGTAAAAGTAAAGACTGTCTACCCTCCTGATCCGTAACAGTTTTGTTTTCGAGACAGGGTTTCTCTGTGTAGCCCTGGCTGTCCTAGAACGTCCTCTAAAGACCAGACTGACTGCAGATTCAGAGATCTGCTGACCCATTTCCTGAGTGCTGGGATTAAAGGCATGCGCCACCACAGGCTGAGACATTGACACTTTCTTTTTTTTTTCTTTTTTTGGTTTTTCGAGACAGGGTTTCTCTGTGGCTTTGGAGCCTGTCCTGGAACTAGCTCTGTAGACCAGGCTGATCTCGAACTCACAGAGATCCGCCTGCCTCTGCCTCCCGAGTGCTGGGATTAAAGGCGTGCACCACCACAGGCCAACACATTGACTCTTTCTAGAGGTCTTCCACCTCTAGTCCTTATGACCCCTGGTCTAAATAAACTTAGTAAACAAAACTTTCAGGCACGTGTTTGACCTCAGTCTGTAGAAATCTACACTTGTGAATTCAGAATCTGTTTTAGCGTGCCCTTTTCTTCAGGCTCAGTGTGTCTATATCATGGTCTGTTGCATGGAGAGGCTTGCAGGTGGCTCCGATTCCTTCTGGGACAGATGCAGGAAGGACTTCCGTTATGTTCACGTGAGGCAGAGATGTAGGCGTGAACACAGATGCTCTTGGGTGGTGTCGTTTATCCTAACTTGTCTACTTTTAAACTCAGATGTGTGTTTGCAAGCTCTGCCCTTCACAGACCCTGTCACATGGGTTGCTGGACAGCGCACCTGCTCATCGACCTCTCTGTTCGGTCCAGGAGCCTTGGAGAGAGGAAGCCTGAGGTCTTTGCAAGCAACCATTCCTTCATAGACGTTTGGGTTACAGTATGGCGGGGGCCCTACTATCTACTTTTGGGTTTCCATGCCCCGGTTTTAATAAAAATTTATTAACAAGCACTTTGAAGATACAAATGATCACTAAATTTTAATTCATTCTACAGAAAAATCTCATTAACTTGGTATTGGCTAATTTAATTTAATGTCTTTTTCCAAAGGAATTTCTCTTCACTAGAAGATTGGATGGGTTTGCTTGTATGATGATCACAGCTAATGCACAAGGCAAAACTATTATAAAAATTGAACTGAATTGGTTTAAAGACTTTAAGAATTGATTTCTCTTGAAACAAGCCATAAAGATTACCCATCAGGAGAAAATTCTTAAAAATGCACAAGGGAATAATATTAAGGTCCTAGGTATGTTAACAAATGTATAGCAAAGCATTATATTTTAATTTAATTTTTTTCTTAAATTTCAGAATAAAAATTCTTAGGGTAGTTATCTTAAATTATTATCATTATTTTTTTAATAAAAATAGATTTAGTGTTTTAAAAAATATGACAACTTGACTAAATCTATTTCTACAAATATTAATTTTTTTGAAGTTTTAACAACCTCTTCATTATTATTATAGTATCATATAAAAGACAATGCCATTGTATTGGTACAGGAGAAACTAGTTTATAATGAAGTACAATGAGCGAACCCAGTCTTTCTATAGGGATCTGTAAAATGCTGACTATAACATAAAATAAGTCCATGAAGTTTAGCAATTGGGTTCTAATGAAATACTTTTAAAAATATAACCAACGAAAAAATAATTTCAACAGCAACTGAAGATTTAGAACTGATCCAGAACTCTGCTGTAAGCCTAACAACTCTTCAGGATCACTTACCGGGTGTCTAGTCCTGTCAGTGTTACTGAACTTTCCAGACGCCGTACTGTAAGTATTTCCAACAGGCTTTTCAGCAGGGAGAGGAGGTGGGCATTGTGGCTCCTCATGTAAACCTAGGGAAGAAACAGAAGACAGATGTCACCAGCAATAGCTGGACGGTAGCTGGGCTCCTAGACAGTGACGTAAGGAGAAAGAGCCCTCAGCAGCCCTCAGAAAACGGGGAATGAGCTGATGTTACAATGTTACATGTTACAATAGGGGGTAGCATTGCTAAGAATGATGTGTCAGGCATTAACTCAGGCATTCCAATCATCCTGCCTGCATTAGATTCGTCTGGTCAACAAGTAGCCAGTGACCTATATGTGGCAATTTAGATTTTAGATCTTTCTTAAAGTGAAATAAAGTGTACATTTTTTAGTTGTGCTACAGCACCCAGCAGCCACTGGGACATAGAGGCTACCATGGTGGCCAGCATACATACATTACCAGAGGGCCTCATACTAGACAACACACTACCCATTTTATATAAACTGAAATTAAGAAAACCGTGAGTTACTTAATCTATTAATGCCAGTAATTGTCAGGTTTGTCCATCTGAACCCAAAGCCTGCCCTCATTCTAGTAAGACAGGGTCCTTAATAGGTGGAATATGCAACCCTCCCCCACCCACAAATAACTAAATGCTTCTGATAATTTAGGTTAATGGCCATAATTAGCCTCGATCCAGAAACAATACCTTTATATCCAAACTACACCCTTAGCTCAGTAATATTCCCAACTTATTTTAGAGAAAGAAAATAGAGATGATTAGATTTAATTATTGCCTGATAATTAAAATCTGTGTGCAGAAATACCTCACGAGGGGGATGGGTATAACATATCGCCGGAGGCTAAAGCCACCTTTTACACTGTCTGGTGTAGCCAGGAAAAGTATATGAGAATTCTCATTTGTTCAAATTTCCAGCCCCAATGAAAAACCTCTAACAAGAGGATGATCTGCAGGTCCCTGCTTTATCCACAGACAGGGAAACAGTCTCAAAAGGAGAAAAATGTCCCAGCCAGTTACTAGGAAAATAATGATTTAAGATGGGCAAGTGTTTAAAAACTATGCCGATGGCTCAGTGATCTCGCAGAGGACCCAGGTTTGATTCCCGGCACCCACGTGGCAGCTCACAGTCGTCTCTCACTCTGGTGCTAGGGGACCCTGACATCTTGTTCTGGTTTCCTCAAGCACTGTAAGCACACGGTACACAGACACACATGCCGGCAAAACGTCCATTAAAAAACAAACTCACAATGTTAAAAATTGTACTAATAGAATTCTGGGGCATTGGTTTTTGCTGGAACTAACTCTTTGGAAGCTATTTTAGCAAATCAATTCTCTAACACCCAGCAGGGAAGATTCACCTTTTTGATAGTTCCTGGGGTTTTGTTTGGAAAATAATTTAAGATGGTTCCTTGGCTTACCCTTTCATGATTTCAGTCAGCATTATTAACCCAATTTAGGAGACATAAACAGCGGGCCCGACACGGCTCACACTTAGGGATGCATGCTTTTCTGGGCTGTTAGCTGGTGCTCAGAACTTAGACTGTAAAATGGGACCATCTCCCCTCTCTCTCTCTTTTTTTTTTTTTCTGAGGTAGGGTTTCTCTGTGTAACAGTGCTTGATGTCCTGAAACTTGCTTTGTAGACCAGGCTGGCCTCTAATTTGCAGAGATCTGCTTCCTGAGTGCTGGGCTTCAAGACCTGGGCCACCATGGCCTGATGTAGGACCAACCATCTTTAGAACTAGCAAATCACAAGACTGGCTGACCCGAACACTTCCTTTCCTTCCAGACAGCTGGGATTCCAGAAGCCACCAGTTCCTAACGGTGGCTACATAACTAGCCTCAGTTAAAAGAGTGTGCAAGGCAGCGCAGGAAGCTGCCCTATTTAACACTGTATGTTGTCTTAGCTTGTTGTAGGGAGCCGGGAGGAAGCCCTGTGTGGTGTGAAGATTCCTGGAAGCTTATCTCTGGTTTCTGTCACACCGTACCCCATTTGCCTTTCCCCTGGGTGGATTCTGTCTTGTTTACTTTTGCAGTAATAAGTTATAACCCTGAACACTGAGTTCCTGTGAGGAGTCCTAATAATTCATTGACTTGGGGTGGTCTTGGGGGCATTGGAGACTAGAATAGAGTTCAGTGTAAACCTTGAGAGAGGGCTGGATTCCAGTCTTAGCAAGTCAAAAACAAACAAACAAAAACACAAAAGGGTCAACTCAAAACCCACATGAGGTTCCGATAATATTCGTGATCTTTATATTTTACTACGCCTGTTAAATTCATAATATAAGGTAATAACAAACAGGCGAATAACCCAATGAGCTATGGTTTTGCTCCTTTCTGACTGTATCACACCATCAAAGGTGATTACACCACCATTTCCTTAATCAACACTACGGTATAACCTTCAAAGAAGCACGACCTGCTGGAATTTCAGAGCCTTGACTTTCTCCTCATTTTTCACAGCAACTCAGTTCTATTTCTTGCTACTACTAGCTGAGTGCTATTGGTTAATAACAAAACCACCAAGAGGCCAAAACCAATAAGATGCTTCTCCGTAGTATTTTAGAGAAAAGCCAGTCCCCTAAATTCAAGCGTATGCTCCTGTACACTCTCTTGTACTCCAGCCCTGGACATTGTACCCCGCGTGACTGTCAGGCGGAATCAGCAGAACCTCCCTTCAGACGAAGGCAATGGCGCCTCCTAGGGGCCACGCGAAAGCACTGCAGGCAGGAATGAGATCATAGCTTAGTGACTGCTCTAAAACACACAATTTTCTTTTTTCTTTTTCCTTTTCGTTTCCCCTCCCTCCCTCCTTTATTTCTTTGTGTAGCCAAAGATGACTTTGGACTCCTGATTTTCTTGCCTCCACCTCCTGAGTGCTAGGATCACAGGTGTGCACCCTCTCTTCCGGTTTTACAGACTTCCAGGAAAATGGAACCCAGGGCTTCCAGCGTGCTAATCAAGCATTCTACCAAAAGAGTCACAACCCCCATCCTAAACATCAAATTTATTTTTGAAGTACTATCAAAACTGATACAAAACTTCATTGACTGTGTGATTTAAAAAAAAATCAACTAAGGAAGCACACACAAAAAAATCTAGCGTTAAACCAATCTTAAGATATATATTTTGTAATTTAGTCATCCTAAGACGCACAATTGTTGTAATTTTCTAAAGCTTTTGGGTATAGTTCTTTGCATAATTCACACACTGCCGTATGAAGATTGAGCTGACTGGAACAATATACCCATGATAGACATAGAGAATTTCATTTGCTATTAGTTCCATTGCTTCTATCCCCATCTTTACCAGAGGCACTGTGATTGTTCTCAGAGCTACAGTCTCCTATTCTCTTTGTCTAAAATCAACCTTGGAGAAAAAACAGATTACTAACTGACAGTGAGAATTCTCCAAAGAACTGGGAGAGAACGCCTTGCTCCGGGATGTCTGGGTCCACGAGTGACAAACAGCAGGTTATATATAATGTCAAAAGCAGACATTGACAAGTTAATCCAGATTTCTCCTCAGTTCTTGGAGGAGTAAGTTAGAAAGACAGAGAAGAGCTTACATTTTTCTGGTTTGGCTGGGATTCGGATGACAGTAGGGTTCCTGGTGGGCGCTGGTGCGGAGGCTCTTTCTTTTGTCGGTTCTGTTTTTGTGGGGAGCTGAAAGGGATCTAATGAAAAACATAGTTTATTTTTGCATGTTTTAGTTAACACGGACTCAAACAAAAAAGCCTCATTCATAATTTAAGAGTCATATTTTTCATGCCCCAGGGAAAACTATTCATGGATAAACAAAAATCTCAGTTTGCAGAGACAAAAACAAAGTTGGAGCTCATAAAAGGAAATAATTTAGTACCCTGTAAATAATTCATACGGCTTTTCTTCCTCTCTGATGAGAGAGATCCAGGACAATCCTGAATTATGTAGAAGCTAGCTTTCAGGGGAGCGCAATCATTTCATAAATGTCTGCCTGCAAATGAGGGGTAACTGCAACAAGCAGTCTTTCTAGCCAGCAACACCCCCGGGGTCCCAGAAGGGCTCTTCCCCTCTCGTCCCTGTGCTCACCAGTGGCCTCCTCTCCTCCGCGTGTGACCTGACGCAGGAAGGGGCCCAGCTGTGTTAGATTTAACTTAGTGAGGGCATACTTCCATAATGTGGAAGTAATAAGGGCCTCTTATTCCAGAAATAAAACATCATCCTTCAAATGTTTAACTTTGGGGCAAAGATATATGATTTAACATTTCTCCATCTTCATTAATTTATTTTAAGTGAACCAGATATGCCTAGGGTATTTTAAATCAAAACACAACTATAAACCCATTTTTTAAACGGAAAGAAATGAACTTTAATGTAAATGCTCTTTTCATTATTTTAGAAACGTGTCTAGAAAAATGTTTGTATGTGGGTCTGGAGCGATGGTTCAGCAGCTAAGAGTACTTGCTGCTCTTGCAAGTTCAGTCCCTAGCACCCACACCAGGCCTGTAACTCCAGTTCTAGGGGATCCACTGCCTCTCCTGCTCTCCATGAGAACCAGGCACACTGTGGATGTCACGCCCCCCCCCAATAAATCTTTAAAAACCGTTTGTAGGTGTGGGTATGCATAGGTGTGTGTGTGTATGTGTGTTTGCTAGTTCACACGCATGTGCACAGGTGTACAGAGGCCGGAAGAGGATGCCGGGTGTCCTGCTCTGTCTTTCTTGTCCCTATTGAGCCAGCCTATTTAACTGACCCTGAAGCTTGCTGCTTTGTGGTTAGGCTGACTGGCCAGTGAGCTCCAGTGGTCTCTCTATCTTTGCCCCACTTTGAGCTGGGGTTGCAGATGCACCCGCCCATACTTGGACTTTATGTGGATGCTGGGGACCCAAATTTGTTTGTGCAAGCACTCATACCCACTCATACCCACAATCTCCCCAGCTCCTATAAAAGTTTTTGAAAGACCGGAAACCCAAGGCTTGGGAGATGGTTGGTTGGTAAAAGGTTTGCCATGCAAACATGAGAACCTGGTTCGACCCCTAGACTTCATAGAAAAAGCTTGGTACCCTGAGGAAGCAGAGGCAAGAGGATCCCTAGGGTTGGCCTGCAAGTCAGTACAGTAGAAAAGGGGAGCGCCAGGTTCAGTGAGAGACTCCGTTTAGAATAAAGGGAGTCGATGTCAGCCTCTGGACTCTGCATGCACACAGGTGTGTGTACCCACACAGACACACACACAACACACAGACATGCACAACATGCAGACATTACATAACACAAACACACAGACACACACACGACACACAGACATACATAACACATATACACAGACACACAACACACAGACAAACACAGACACATACACAGGCATACACACACACACACACACACACACACACACCATCATAAAAATAGTTTTAAAAAGATGGGAGACCTGAAAATAAATAGAACAGCAAAAATAAAATGACAAGATCTATAGCATCTCCCCTTTCTCTTTGTCACTTCTTCCCCGGCCACTGTGCTATGCTGCTTCCTTGGTCTTCTGGAACCTAGAACTACCAGCCTCCCCCACCCTCTACAAGCTGCAGAAGCTTGACCATGCCTTCCAACATCCTCAACCCTTACCCCAAACCTCAGCTACTACAGACCATTTTTCAGAATCTCCCAGGCCTGTTTTCTCTCTCTCTCTTTCCTCTCTCTCTCTCTTAATAAATATTTATTTATTTATTATGTAAACAATGTTCTGTCTGCATGTATGCTTGCATGCCAGAAGAGGGCACCAGATCTGTTGTGAGCTTGCTGGGAATTGAACTCAGGACCCTTGGAAGAACAGCCAGTGCTCTTGACCTCTGAGCCATCCCTCCAGCCCAGGCCTCTGTTTTCTACTTGCAAAGAGTTAAGAAAAGGATCAAGGCTGATAATGTTCTGTGTAATCAACCCTTCATGTGGTATTTCTGCTATAGCTGATGTTTCTGGCATTTCTAATCTGTTGGTTATTGGTATAGTTTTTGACAAGCGATAATCGCTGGGTGAGTTTGGAGGGAGAAGAAAATATTGACCGTGAAATGCCTGAAATTGGAGTCCGGGCCTATATACTACCTATAGGTTTCACAATCCAGAGTAGGTGGGTGTGTGCACAGCAAGAGCACAGGGTGGTGGTGGACAGAGAAAGGGGGGTCAATAGGTGAGGTGGAGAGGCGGGCACAGGAAGACCCGAATCCAGCTTGCTGGAGAGGCTAGCTTCAGGAAACCCTGCCTCAAATCCCACACTCCTCAGAGGGCAGATCTCAACAATCCTGCCAAAGGGCCAGCCACATTGTCCTAGGATGAAGGCTGGAAACACAAGAAGCTATGCTACAGTTCATATGCAAAGAACTCTCAGCCTCCTCTCTTCTGAGCTGCGCTTAAGTAACTGGCTTGGCCACACGTTATTACTCTGCTATGTGTGCCTTGGTGAACACCAGTGTCCCACCACTGCAGACTGCAGGAATGGTGTGGTGATGGGTTCCAGCTGTGCTTTTGAGTCACGCGGTCACTGGCATGTTGTGCCGGGCTGGGCTCCATCCGACAGACCACAACCAGAGCTGACCAATCAAAGAAGAGGAGGACCAAAGGCCTGGCTTTTATCTCGATGATGGTGGAACCGGGGCCCTATGCACGCCAGGCAAGCTCCCTCCAAATGAGGCACAGCCCCAATTGCTGAAGCTTACTTTTTTTTCCTGAATGTGGGCAACATACAAAGCAAGCGTGGCACGTCCCTTTGTGTTTGGGTGCTGCAGGCACAGCCTGGAAGGAGGCCACATCACTGGCATCTTTTCAAAGATCCCAAGTTTGTGATCTTTGGTCCTGGGCCTCAGTTTTACAAATTTACTTCAGAAACAAAAACACTGGAAGTAAATTTTATGGGAGTAAATATTAGAGGATTGTTTTTAAAAGAAGTGAAACAAAAGCAAAATACAGGGAAACAACCCGAATATCAACTGGGGAACCCTGAGTTAACTTCAAAATACTTTCATTTTATGATTGAAAAAAAATTGATGGCAAACATTTAAAAAAAATATACTGTAAGAAAAAGCCTTTTTTTTTTAAGAAAAAAAAAAAGAAAAATTAATTACTTTTCTCCCCAATGGTTTGGAAGCAGTTTTGAAGGTGGAGATATTAGGTATAAGGAAACAATAGGTTGAATTGGGCTATTAATCTAAAGAGATGTTGTCAATAAATCTTAATGCTTTGTAGCCAGGCATGGTGGTGTTTGCGTCTTTAATCCCAGCACCCAGGAGGCAGAGGCAGGTGGATCTCTGAATTCGAGGCCAACGTGGTCTACAGAGCTAAATCTAGGACAGCCAGGGCTACACAGAGAAACCCTCGCTCAAGACAAAACAAAACAAAACAAAACAAACAACAGAACTAAAATCTCATTGTTTTCCAAGGTAACAATAATACCAATAAACAATAATAAGAAACCATAGCTCTCAGCTACTGCTCCAGCACCAGGCTGCCTGACTGCTGCATGTTCCCTGCTATGACAGTCTATGATAGAACTATCTTTGTACTCTGTAAATATGTATTACTCTCATTGGTTAATAATCAGAGATGACTGGCCTATAGCTGGGCAGGAAGAGATTGGGTGGGAGAGCCAGACTAGGAAGACGCTGGGAAGAAAGGCAGAGTCTGGGGAGTCTCAAGGAGATGCAGAGAGAAGCAAGATAAACATGCCGTGCTGAAAGAAGGTATGGCTATGTAGCAGAGGGTAGATAAGAAATATGGGTTAATTTAGGTTGTAAGAGCTAGTTAGTAACACGCCTAAGCTATCAGCCAAGCATTTATAATTAGTACATCTGTGTGTAATTATTTGGGGAGCAGCTGGTGGAACAGAGCTGACTGGCGGTCTAGATGGAAAACTCTACCTACGACGGTCATGAACCCTAACCCTCCAAAACCATAAGACCCAAATAAACTCTTTCTTCTACGCGTTTGCCTTGGTCATAGTGTTTGGTCACAGAAATAGAACAGTAACAGACATACGTGTTCTTTAGAACAAGTTCTTAATCTGGAGCCCAGGAATGGTCAGGACATGCTGAATGTTGCACCTCAAACTGTTTGTGCACGAGCTAATGGACACCTTTGGAAAGGAGATAAAAAAGTCCCAGTCGGCTTCAGGTTCTCAGGATCCTGTGACCTACCAGAGGTTCACAACGTTGTGGCGATAACTCTATCAGAGGCTGCTCACGCACCCCAAGACAAATGTACCGTCCAATGGCATCTTTTCTGTGTTTTCACTTGCCGTGTTCATTCTGTCCCTCATATCAACACCAATTATTCTACACGTGTCTCCAAACAAGCAGGCCCTCCTCATCCATGCCTGGCCTTCATAGAGACACTGACGATAAAGTTGTCCTCTGGCCATTACCTGTCTGTAGTAATGCTTGTCACTGCAATTAGTTTCCCCATCTCTGGTTTGCTTTTCTATCATTTCTCTCCCTGGAGTTTTGTTAATAGCAGAGCTCGGCTGCTAAACTATTATTCTGGTCTGTATAATGGAGTTGACAGTAGAAATATTCTACCTTTTTTATTTTTTTTGACAACTGGGTATGATTTGTAAGGGTGTGAAGTGGAATTGCTAATACTTCTTGGCTTTATTACATTAACCTGGAAGGCATTCTACCTAAGAAATGAATCCAGTATTAAATTGTCTGTTTTATGAGTTTTCCTTTAATAATTTTTCTAATCTTTACAATGTTTCCATAGTGTCAGGTATTTTTTGATCTCTATTTCCTGAGATTAATATGGCAACTTGATTTTATGAACAATTTTTATTAGTTTTTCATTATATTTGAGGGAAGACAAAGAGGAGCAAAGACATATTTCTGAGTTTTCTTCTGTGTTCCTCCCCCAGTTTCTGGCTGATGCCTGGACCAATTAGGCAAGGGTTCAGAGAGGCCACAAACCTTCACTTATAATGACAATGCCACCGAAATAACAGCAAAGCCTCACAGAATCCCCAGTCAAAAACCAAACGAAAAATTCATCAGTACCGAGGGGCTGAGGTGACCCCAAAGACCTCTGGAGGGGAACAAGTATGGGGAGCCACAAGGCCAGTGTGCACTCTGGAACAACCCCTCAGGCAGCCATAGTTCAGACGGCGATGAAAAGCTTGAGCGAGCTCGGTTTAGAAGAAAGCCGCTGTGATCGCATCACAAAGGCTGGAAGTGGGGCAGCACACAGGGATGGAAGTGAGGATGGCCACAAGGTAAGGTCAGCAGGTGACAGCGGCTTAACAGATGCGACAGCAGAAAGGAATCATTACACCCAGGCTACAGTAGTGTCAGGGCTCTCCTACACAACCACGTAAGCCCCGGTAACATCCTCCATGATAGGGTATTTTTTTTTTCTTCGAGACAGGGTTTCTCTGTAGCTTTGGTGCCTGTCCTGGAACTAGCTCTTATAGACCAGGCTGGCCTTGAACTCACAGAGATCCACCTGTCTCTGCCTCCTGAGTGTTGGGATTAAAGGCGTGCGCCACCCCTGCCTGGCAAGGGGTATTACTATGGTATTTTATGTATGAAGAAACAGAGGTTCTTTGAGGGTAAGGGAAATGCTAAAAGTCACACAGCAACCATGTGAGAGCCTGCTCCACTCCAAGTCCAAATAGTTAGATACCCTGTGACGTCGCAGTGAGAAGACTCGGGGATGGCTTCTGTCTCTCTAGGGAAGGCTGTTCCTGTGAGGCTGTCACCAGGGGAGGTGAGACAATAGAGGGGGTAGGTTTACAAGAGAAAACAGTGGACTCCCTATGACTTCATAGTCAAGAGCAGTGGTTAGAGTCAGGTGAGGCAGGCAAATTATATATTTTGCCAAAACACGGCCCTCATAATCAAATGTTGTACAATGAAGTGTTAGAAATCAAGGTGCTGAGGCATGGATAGCCACGCCGAATGTCTGCCGCTCAGCTTCCTGTCTGAAGATGTCTGTCTTAATGATACAGAAGAATTTCCAGCGTTTTAACCAGGTTTCCATCCCATAGTACCTAGTAGGTGCTAAAAAGGCAACGTATGTTTGGTTTGCATTGTTTCCCCATCTCTGCCCTTCTCTGATCCTTGTAACATCAAAAGGTTTGGATAAGAAAACGATATTGGCAACCACATTAAAAAGGTCTCCGAGGTTTTGCTTGGCTGAGGGAGTCCTCAAAATGTTGGGTAGCTAACGTCATGTGAAAAATAAACAAGGCAGAAAAAAACCGCTGGGGATGCAGATCAGTGGGCAGCACGATGAATGAAGCCTCGGGTTTGACCCCCAGTCATACACAAATCTCAGTGGACACACAGGCGCGCGCACACGCACGAGCCTTGGCAGGGAAAACAGTTTTATGACAAGAGACACTGAAAGTCTCTTGGTCTGTTTACTTTATCTGCAAAGTGAGGCCAATGATGCCCTGCTGTTTCTGTATTAAATCAAATTATGTTTGAGTTGTATGCATTAAATAAGAATAGTATTCATCGCTGTGTTATGACCATTGGAACTCAATACGGCCTAATGCTTGCCCTCTTCTTTTTGATGTACATGAGGCATGTCTTTTTTGCTTTATTTGCCAAAGCCAGTTGTATGCATTAAATATTTAACAAATATGTCCGCTATCACATACATGGTATACAAGATTTTTTTGTTTGTCTGAGATAAGTCTCAGGTGTAGCCCAGGTTGTCCTTGAACTTGTGACCTTCCTAACTTAGTCTCCCGAGTGCTGTGCTGATATCTAGCCATCCTGTTGGCCAGACTTTGGCTTTGAAATAGTATGTTCTATACCATTCTGAGGCATGCTTAATATTTATAAGATAACAGTTAAACTCTGGAAAATACTATTAAGTTTATATCCCCACAAATTTCATCCAAATAAGCAAACAATAGTAGAGGGAATTTTATCAGTGATCTGCGGAGCAGCTTACTTTGACAGTTGGAAGATAAGCTTTACTTCACGGAGAGAAAAGCTTTGCTATCTGAACAGCGTGAGGAAAGAAAACATTCTCTTGGCCTCCGGGAAATTTAATTATCCTGATCTTGGCTGCACACTGACAATTGTTGAGTTTTAGTTACAGAAATTTGCATTGTCAAGACGCACTGTGAGGGGCATGGGAAAGTCTCTGGAGTGGGTGCTGGCAATCACTCTTGCAGGATCCTTCTGCGGGCAGGCCTTTTGGCTCTCAGCGAGGACTCTTGTGGGGTCACCACTTGAGTCCCCCTCCGTGAGAAACTTCCATCTCGTTCTCCTACTGCTAAGTCCACAGATGAGTTCAATGTAAGGCCTGACCTTCAAACTGCTCCTAAGGGAAGTCAGTCCCACAACAAACTGATCCCCAGCTCCGGTCTGCTCACCTCTGGCCCATATACTAAAAATCCGTGTATTTTAGCATCTCTCCATCATCTCACCTCCCACCTCAGGTTCTCCTTTCCCTCTGTGGCCTGCAGTACTCACTCCATGTCTCTTATTTCTGTTATATTATCTTGGAACACACACCACCCCCGACCCCATGCATGGGTAAGTACCCAAAACCAAAACAGTGACACGCACTGTAGACACCACTCATGAGTTTGGGTTCCCCTCCACTCCAGAGTTTAACTCACCTAGAACCGTCTCAGAACCGAGGTGTTCTTCGGCTGGGCTCCCTGAGGTGGGCAAAACATCATCGTCAAAGCTGATGAGGTCAATGTCCCCCAGGGCCTTGCTCTGCGGAGCTGGGACTGGAGGGTTGGCTGGAGGCCCTTCTCCCGGTGACCTGAACGCTTTGGCTTGGGATGCTATTGAGAGGCGGGGAGGAACCAAAACCAGTTTTGGTGGAACCGAAGGGTAAGCTGGGACATCTGGGGAGGCAGATTTCTTCGGCAGCAAAGGCCGGGGAGCAGGAGTTGGGATTTTCTTCCCCGCATCAGGGTGCTCGGCCACGGGCCTTCCTCCCGGAATCTCATGGTTCACACTGCGTGTAAGGCCAGGAGTTGGTTTCTTTGGCAATTCAGGTTTGGTTACTGGGATGCTCCCGGCTTCTTGTGGCGATGAGGATGGGGTGAGCCCTTCTCTGGAAGCCACCTTCAGCCTGTTTCCCGTCCAAGAGTCCCACTGTCCAGAAACCCTGTTAGCAGCAGGCTTGGGCGCCACCGAGGGTTTCCCCGAGGAAACAGCAGGTTTCGGGGGAACCGTGCGAGGGATAATCTCTGGTTTCTTGGGCAGTTCCGAGATGTCTGTATTTTTCTGACCCTCAAAGGCTTTGATCCTGGAAACAATATTTTGGCTTTGTTCTGTGTTCATCATGTTCATCACGGCCTGACTATCTAAGCTGCAGGTACTGTCCAGCAGCCAGCTTTCTCTTGGGCCCGCAGGGCTTCTCTGGATCCCTTTCTCTTCGCCGTTACTATCTCTAGCTACTGGTCTGAGGTTGCTCTTTGATCTTGGTCTTGGCACTGGACATCTTGTAGCACTGGGGTTTTCAGGGCAATTTTGCTCTTCAGAAACATCAAAGACTATTAAAGGCGCCACACTTGGTGGGGGATTACCAGTTGGGGCTGCTGGAGAAGCCTGAAGAGGCTTGAGAGGCGCCTGCAGGGCTGACAGGACCAAAGGAACAAAGCAAAGTTACCATGCTATCATTTGAAAGCAAAAAAAGAAAAAGAGAAAGACAGACAGGAAGAAAAAGTCATTGCAAAACCACTTACAGGAGTGTATAACTTGCATTTGTTTATATAACACAATCATTGTGTAAATTAAAGCACCATTAGATTCCTAGTTCTCACCAGACATCACAGGAACCATTTCTATCTGGTTGTCAAAATCCCAACAACTTCAATGCTTTGCTTCCCAAAGCAAGTCACTCTCCCCTCTCTCCCTAATAAAAGACCCTGAAGAAGCCCAGAGAACAGTCTCCCTCAGCATCTTACACTTAGCTCAACTTGCTAAATGTAAACTCTTTCTCCCTGGGAAGAGAGGGAACTCACAATAATGTGAGTTAAAGAGGCTATTTTTTGAGATATGGGCCAGAGACTGGGGTTGCAGTGCTCGGGAAAGATCAATTATAGCAATTGCTGCATATCCAAATTAAGAAAGCACAAGGTGGTCATGGAGCCTAGGAAGCAGGGCTCAATAAATTATGTACGACTTGTGAATTATTTTAAAGCCTGGAGGCCGGCTGATTAGGTAAGACCAATTACTTGCATTACTTTGAGGCAGATCGCTGTCTATTTCTTCTGGAAAGTCGGTCTGAGTTGCAGAAGTAATCGTTCTCCTTGGCGTGGCAGCGGCATTATTGTTATTGGTAGTGTTAACCTGAACTTGGTTGATTTCTTTTATCACTTGCTCATAGGAGGGCGGGAGCTGGAAAGCAAAGAACGAAAATTGCCTGCATCTATGGGCAACAGGAAAGGTGCTTCAAGTCTCATTGTCAGAACCTTTGAGTTTAATTTGAAAAAGAAAACGCAAAGCAGTGTCTACGAACCTCAGCAGGAACCAAGTCATTGGGTCTCCAAGGGCCTGCTACGGGGGTGGAGGGAAATCCCAGTCCCGGTGGTGGAGCTCCTGGGAACCACGAGGCCGGCCTCAGGGGCTCTGCCGCCACAATGGTGATCTCTGGGCGCCTGGAAGATGGAGCCCCAGTGAGGTTCTCAGTAGGAAACAAGCTACCATCATCAGAGACTCAGGGTGGCAATCACTTTCCATAAAAAGGCATCCAAATCTATTAGAGGTCTCAGAATGGTCTTTCTGGTCCTGGTGGCTGCATAGTATAGCCAGGCAGGCTTCAAGAGAGTGGATGACCAGCATCCTCCAAGAATCTTGAAAAGTTGAGAACTAGGTCTAGTGCGTTTAGCCCTGCTTTGGTTGATAGTGGACAGGGCTAATTCAGGCCTTTCAGTTTGATTCCACAGCTCTGCTGTTGGCTAGCGGAACAAACAAATGTGTGGCACACAGTAGAAGAACATATTGGTAGTGGACTTGTTTGGGTTCCTGTGATGATAAAGTATATACAGAGTGCAAACTCCCATGTGATGAATACCATTGTTCTCACGCTGTCTCTGCCTCAACTCGGTTACCTTTAAGCGTTTTAAATTCACATGTTTACCATGAGACCCTGGCGTTATATACACACACCCCTAGTCAATTCTGTACATGACTTGATGATTTATCTGGAATATTTGTGTTGTGGTGAACCTTCCTTTACTACTCTTCATCTATAGTTTTGTTTATTTGCTTTCATTTATTTATTTATTCATTTATTTATTTATTTATTTATTTTTTGAAGGCAAGGTCTCATTGTGTAGCTCTGCTGTCCCGGAACTCACTATGTACACCAGGCTAGCCTCCAACTCAGATCCGCCTGTCTCAGCCTCTTGAGTGCTGGGATTAAAGAGGTGACCACTATGCCTGGCTTCTGAGTCTGTTTATATGCTTTATTTTCAACGTGCTTTTCTAGCAAACTCCAACTATGTGACCCTGGGAAGGCCAGCCAACATCTCTGAACTTCAGTTTCTTATCTAATAAACAGGAATAATGATATTTATTTTCTCTTCTCTAGCACTCCATGGAAACAGAAAATATGTTATCAAAACTGTGCACATATACACACTCTCTTGCTAGCTTATGAAGTATGGTTAAGTTTGAACCAAATTCCCTAGAACCCCTTTTCTAACTAAGAGTTACCTGTTAATGTTGAACACTACACATATACATTAATCCCCATGACAACTGGCCAGATGGGCATGGCCAGCATTTTACAGAGAGAGAGACATGGAAGCTAAGGAGGTACAGTAGCTTGTCTAAAGTCATATGTTAGGAAAATACTGAACTCAGGTTTTGAACTTGGCTCTGTCTCAGTCTGAAGTCCTTGTGCTGGGATAAGTGTCTCAGGCCTGTAATCCTAACTCTCAGAAGGCCGAGACTTTCCAGGGCTACATAAAGAGTTCTAGACCAGCCTGGGTTACTGAGGAAAAATGCCTCCTTATTGCACTGACCAAAATAGTCCTCGTTCTTCACTATTCTTTACTGTATTTTGAAAAAGTTGAAAGCATTGGGCGCCAATTTGTAGGAAGGAGGCCGCTAGTTAGTTCTATCTATCTATCTACTACCTATAATCTATCTATCTATCTATCTATCTATCTATCTATCTATCTATCTATCTATCTATCTATCTATCTATCTA
>NC_022009.1:125823156-125841268 GCF_000317375.1 Microtus ochrogaster | reverse complement strand
TACCTACCTACCTACCTACCTACCTACCTATCATCCATCTATCTATCTATCTATCTATCTATCTATCTATCTATCTATCTATCTACCTATCTATCCATCTCTTCTCTCCCACCACTCTTTCTATTTACCTCTCTACCATGTATCCATCTATATACCCATCTAGCCTTTTCTGTTACCCTTCTGACCCATTTTCTACCCTGTCCTCCATTTCTATGTCTAGGCAACATCTATTAGTACTTATAAAGAACAGATTATTTCTCTAAGTCAGTATAATAACATTTACATCGAATAGTTGCTTAATAATTAATTTAAAATTGAATCCAGCAAAGAAAGAAGAAGCTTTTAAGGCCTGTGTTACTTCTCTAAAGCAAAACCTTCATTTCTCAAACTTAGAGATTGATTCAGAGATGTGTTGCTGAGGCAGAGCTCAGAATAACACTGTTTACGAAGGTGAAATAATCTGCCAATTATGAGATACTTTAATTTACATGATCAGAATATCCCCTCCACTATAAATGTAACCATACCTCCTATCCCGATGAAGTTCACTCTGAATACAGGTCCGAGAAGCTAGGAGAGAAAAGATAAGCTAATGTAGCACCATATTAGTGCATTCAGTAAAGAATCGATTTCTGTAGAGTACACAATTAGAAACATGTTAGCTTACAAGGACACATATGGAAGGTGATTACCATTAATAGCTCTAAGAAAAATAAATCAAAATGATCTTCGGATATGGCATAGTTAATTATAATCATATAATTGTATTGCAGAAGAAAATAATAGATTTTAAATAGCATCTAAAATATTATGTCATTTTGAAAAATCACCATGTGAAGAAAGAGCAGAGGAAAGTTATTGGAGAGAGACTGCAGGGTGGGGCATTGAGATTATGACATGAAGTAACAATGGGAAGGGATTTTTAAATTTTATCCACAGGACTGTCCTTTTAAAATAGTTTAAATTCCTACTGTAAAAAGTATAGAAGTAACACATTCTTAAGATCTGTTTTCTAACTTTTTTTGACCTTTATAGTAGTTCTATTGATTAAGAAATAATAATAAAAACAAAGGTACCCAAACCCTCCTTTCACGGTCCTATTTATAACACACATTTTTGTGTGTGAAGCAATGACTTCTCCTTCAAGTCTCAAACTCAAACCTCTCCAAGGCAGCCAGGTATGATAGCACATGTCTTTAGTCCCAGTGCTGAGGCAGACACAGGTAGATCTCTGTGAGTCCAGGGCTAGCCAGGTCTACACAGTGAGTTCCAGGCTGGTCCATGCTACATGGTGAGACTCTGTTGACTCACCTCGCCAGGCCCAAATAAAAGCTTCATGGCTTATTTTTTTTCCTGAATTTTATTTATAAAGGAAATCAATTCAATGGGACAATGTGGCAAATAGGTCACATTTGGAGATCCATTTTGATATTATCCATTTTGAGCATTATCTCTATTTTCAAAGATCCCTTTGGTGGGTGGCATCTCAACTACTCTACCATAAGGACTTGCACACAGGGCATTCGTACTCAAACGGTAGCTTTCACCACCTGCCTCTCCATTACTCTCCCGGTGCCTCTGATGTGGGAAGACTGGAAGCGTGCATCTCTCCTCTGTCTTCCAACTTTCCTCTGAGCATGGCTGCCAGAGCTGAAAGTGACACCGGTGAAGGTAGGAATGAAATCTGGGCTACACTGAGAGCTGAAACAGCTGAACCTACACTGGTCTGCATAGGTGAAACCCCCAACATATGAAGCGTAAAACCCATGTGTGGGTCTCAGCTTGGAACGTGTTCATGGCATCACCTGGCGCCACCGACAGTTGCATTTGGATCAAGGCTGGGCCACCCTGAGGGACGTTTATCTACCAGAAGGGAAGAGGAGGTCAGAGCTCTGTGTGAGACGTCTGATTGTTAAGGTTTCATTGTTTCAGTCAAGTCCCCACCATCAGCACTGAAGACAGAATCAGCAGATACGGCACACTTTCCCCAAGACTTAAGTCTCATCGGCATAAACGTACCTCTTCCACGGGGCATTGTGCTCCGTACTATTCATGAATGCTAAGGGAGAAAAAGAAGGGGTTACAGAAGAGGAAAGGGAGCGAGAGAGCGAGCCAGTGCCTATGCTCTATGAGGCTCTCAGCAGCAAGACCACCTGCCACGTTGCTTTGAACTAAGAGGTATTGCCTCTGTTCTCAAGGAGCCCATTCTAAAGACCAGTTTGTGGGGAATTTCTCCACGTTCTCCCCCATTCTGCACACTTAAGTGGAGAAGAAAAGTTGATAAACCATACGTAGTTTCATACGGTCAGAAGTTGAGAGTGGATTTGTAGTGTTACCACCAATACAGAACCGTCTGTTTTAGTGTGATCATAAGGCTGGAAAGATTGTCTTTGATTCTCCTTAAGCCATAGGCAGAGAGATGCACAGGCAAATCAGCCACCTGAGGTCATGGCTGTGACCGTGGGCAAGGTTCGGAGAAGCTCATTTCTCCATATTGCTGGTCTCCTTTGGTACTAAGTTAGTCTTGGTCCTAAATTATTTTAAATTATCTATTAAATGGTCAGAGGAAACAAATACATAGAAGGGTTTTAGGTTATAGATGTCCCTGTTATAGAACACCCTATTGGTAAAAGTCACAATCATAAACCCAGCAGCGACATTATTTTGGGCAGGGTGTGAGTGGATGCTGTGACATCAGGGGCATCCAGACTGGCCAACTTTGTGGTCCACATCCCGGCTCTACCTTGTGAGCTACTTACCTCCCCGGTTTCAGTTTCCCATCATAAAACAGGTTTAGCTCATCTGCTGACAGCCCTGCATCTAAGTGTGGGACAGTTCCCAATTCATGGTACAGAAACAGTGCCAGCTAAATTTGAATTCTACAGATATTTTTGTCTCAAAAAGTTAATGAAAGGGCCTATAATCTCAGCACTTGGAAAGCAAGAGAATCACCATAAACTCAAGGCCAGCCCGGGCACATAATGAATTCCAGGCCAGTCTGAGCTATATAACAAAACCCTGTCTTTAAAAAACCAAAGCAAATGAACAGCAAAAAGGTAATGAAAGGTCATATATACCCAATTAGCACCTATTTAAAAAACTTTAAAGAATATTTAGGACTCACAGAATGAATATACAAAGACCCACCATAGACTGGAACTAGAATCAACATTAAAGAATTTGAAAAGCAACTAGCTGTGGAATACTGCCTTAAAAAGGTAACAAAGGCTGTCGGGGTTAGATGGTAGATTCTGGGCTAGTAAAACATACATCCTAATTAACTGCTAAGATAAAAAAATTACAACTTTTCCTTTAAATTTTTTTCTTGTTAAATTAATGGCTGGGGAAATGGGTAAGAGCAAGAGTTGAGCTCTAGAGGACCCAGGTTGGATTCCCAGCCCTCACCAACAGTCACTATGAGTATTGTATATGGATGTTTGTCTACATGTATGTCTGTGTACTCCGTGCATGCCTGGTGCCCCCAGAGGCCAGAAAAGGTCCCCTAGGACTAGAGTCACAGATGTTGGTAAGCTGCCACGTGAGTTCTGGAAATTAACCTCAGGGTTTCTGGAAGAGAACCCGGTTCTCTTAACCCCTGAGCCGTCTCTCCAGTCCTACAAATTTTCTTAAATAGACAATAGGAGGGATGGGAGTGGCGATGGTAACAACTCCTCACTTTGTTTATAGGAATGAGAATCCTGTATCTATCTGGCCTTCTTGTCTAGTGACAGGACAAATGCAGACTCTTGTGTAGCTGTCACGATGTAAGTGACACGCGGGGATTAAAGACAAATGGGTCATTGGGACCCCAAATCTAGCTCAGTTTCCCATTGCTCCATCTCCTCCCTCTGCGAGGGCCGCTGTGCTGCCTTCACCTCCTCTGACTCCCCAGTTGACCCCCAGTGACTGCTTCCCCACCAGACACAAATACCCCCAAACTTTCTCACCCTCAGCAGACTACAAACAGGCTCTCTCTACATGACTGCTGACTTCTCAAACACCAGCCCTCTCTCCTCATTACTCCCAAGCTTCATCCCATTCACGGTTCAGATATTCTACGGTCACTGCTGTCTCCACCGACATCCCAAGGACAGAATAGCCCGTCCTTGTCCACCTTTACTTGGCTCGAGGCTCCACTGTACTATGTCCATCCTTTAGGTCACGGGCAGCTGTCTCTCTCGGTTTTTTCTACTTCTCTGGCCACTCTTTCGGTTTGTTCTGCCCTCCCTTTAAGTCTTGCACAGTCTAAGCAAACTCCATCCTGGGGACTGTATGGGGGATTAGGCACAAAGGGGAAGTCATTCCAGGGAAGGAAAGGGGAAGGTGCCAGGCAGGAACAGCGTGCTCCCTCCTCAGCAGGCAAGGATTCACAAAGATGACCACGCATCTCCTCCATTACTGTCCTTTAAAGGGAACAGCTTTAAGAGACACCAAAAGATCCTGTCTCTTTCATTTTTTCCCCTCCCAATGTGAGTGTCAAGGATCAAACCCCAGACCTCTGAAAGAACAGCAAGTGCTCTTGACCACTGACCTTCTCTTTACCATAGACGACATATTTTTATGAACTGCCACCATATTGATTTTCACTGTACTGTTCTTCATGACGCGTAGATGCCTTTCTATTATTTTATATAGTCCACAAGCTGGCTTACCAGAAATGATCTTAACCTGCGTCTGCCTGGAGCAGGAGAATCATGGCGACTCACTGACTCAGCTTCTTTCTCCCAGCATCCTGTTCTGTTTTCTCCGCCTACTTAAGGGCTGGCCTATAAAATGGGCCTAGGCAGCTTCTTTATTAATAAAAAATCACTCCCACATCATTACTTTTCTTGTAACAGGTAACCCATGTCCTGTTTAAATAAAAGACCTTTTCAGATCCTTTTCCTTACAAAATGTTAAAATTCTATACTAATGGCAAGTATAAAACACCACCCGAGGGGTGAAGACACAAAATATAAATGCTAAGTTTGGAGAGAATTCTGCTTACAGCAGTTCTATTTTCTTTCTTTCTTTCTTTCTTTCTTTCTTTCTTTCTTTCTTTCTTTCTTTTTTTTAAAGATTTATTTATTATGTACACTGTGTTCAGCCTCCATGTATGCCCGCACTCCAAAAGAGGGCACCAGATCTCATTACAGATGGTTGTGAGCCACCATGTGGTTGCTGGGAATTGAACTCAGGACCTCTGGAAGAGCAGTCGGTGCTCTTAACCTCTGAGCCATCTCTCCAGCCCCCAGCAGTTCTATTTTTATATAGAAGTATGAGCCTATCTTTATAGGAATACATATATCCATTATATATAATTATATATACAATTTAAAAACTTTTTTTATGAAGAAGTCAGGCAGTGTTGGCACACACCTTTAACCTCAGCACTTGGGAGGCAGAAGCAGGCAGAACTCTGAGTTCGATACCAGCCTGGTCTACAGAGCGAGTTCCAGGGCAGCTAGGGCTACACAGAGAAACCCTGTCTTGACACCTCCCCCCATACATGAAGAGAGCAAATTAATCAGAAGATACAGGTTTGATATTAATTTTATTTTTTGTTTTATGTGTAGGGTGTTTTGCTTGCATGTATGTCTGAGCGCCATGTGAATGCCTAGTGCCTTTGAGTACAGAAAGGACATCGGGTTCACTGGAACAGCCCATGTGGGCAGTAGGAATTGAACTCAGGTCCTCTGGAAGAACAGCCAGTGCTTTTAACCACTGAGCCATCTCTCCAGCCCAGGGCTTAATGTTTCTTAAACTCAGCAGACAGACACCTTGTACTTTAGAAAAATTATTACACAAAATTTGGTCTGCTCATAGATATGCATTACCAGATTAAATTTTCAGTTTTGTGTTTTGAGACAGAGTCTCATGTAGCCCAGGCTGGCCTCAAATTCCTCACGTGGCCAAGGATGACTGCGAACTCTGGATCCTCCAATTTCCACCTCCTAAGAGTGCCAGGACGATAGGCATGTACCACTGTGCCCAGCTCCAGATTTTGTTCATTACTTGATTAAATTACTTGATGCAATGAGGGAAAAGTGAGGTTCTGGCTTCTCAACCTACGGCAGCTGAAAAACTAGCTGCCAAAAATGCCTTATTACCTCTAAAAAGAAGCTACAGTTGCTAGGGCCTTTGCGGATCCATCATCTACAATTGCTTGCCGGGAACCTAAACCATTGTTTATAACTCTACCACAGAGGAAGACACAGAGCAGAAGAAAACAGACTTACATCTCTTGATCACCGCTCTAATGGATGACAATGGTCCTTGGCTAGAAAAAGAAAGAGAGAAAATGTATTACACATTCATCAATCCTGAGAACAGTTTTTCACAATGCCAGGTCATGGGAGGGGCATAAGCCATTAGTTACTGGTCTCTTGGCAGAACAGAAATTAGTGAAAAACTTAAAACTGCCTTTTATATTACAATGCCTTAAAATCGCCTTCTTAGACACCAACACATCACGTCTCTCCGGGACAATCTGGACACGCCTCCTCATCAGACACCCCACTGTGCTTGGAGAGCTTCCCATAGCTCTCCCTCAACCTTACAGTGGGTATAAATACACTATCTGAGTCGCAATATGACCTAAGTACCAACAGTTTCTTCTTTAGATAAGGCTTTAAAATACCTCAGCCCAACAAAGAAATCTACTTTTGGGGCGCTCTGTTCAGTAGCTGGTTGTGGCTTTCTGTTGACTTTGTTATAGTCCCCTCTTCCAGTGTGTTCGTTCACTGGTCAAGACACTCTAGCTACAAAATACATGAGTTTGATGTTTGTGTTTTGTTTTTCTCAAATCAGCTGCACTGTCTTCGGAACCATTTTAAAAAAAAAGGACAACCAGTGTAATGAGAAGATTTGGGGGAAATAAAAACCAACAAAATATTTTTTTAATACTATTCCTTACATGTTTCAGAACGTTCTTTGAAATTCTACTTGCTGTGGTGGTTGAATGAGAATGGTCCCCCATGGGCTCATATGTTTGAATGCTTAGTCACTAGGACATGGAATTCTTTGAGAAGGATTGGAAGGATTAGGAGGCGTGGCCTTATTGAAGGAGGTATGTCACTAGGGGTGGGTTTTGAGGTTTCAGAAGTCCATACCAGGCCCAATGTCTCTCTCTCTCTCTGCTGCCCGTGAATTAGGATGTAAGGCTCTCAGCTACTGCTCCAGCACCATGCCTGTCCGCTTCTCACCATGATGATCAGAGACTACCACTTTGAGGCTATATGCGAGGCGCGGTCTAAATGTTTTCTTTTATAACCATACGGGGGCAGGATGGACAGAATCCGATGTGGCTTGATGTTTAGATGACAGATACCTAGGGAAAGCGCCACATGGTGACAGGGACGCTGCTCAGAGCTGAGAACCATCAGAGACTGTCGGTGACCACAGGAACCATGAGGCTAGGACAGTTTTGCCTGTGGGTTTCAGAGGAACACAGGCCTCCTGACACCTCAACTCCAGCAAAAGCACTAGGCTAATATGTTCTTGCTGTTTTACATCACCCACTGACTCCAGCAAAAACAGTGAGATAAATGCATTTCTATTGTTTTAAGTCTCTTTTAAGTCCTGTCATGGTTGAACATCTTTGGTCTAAAAATTCCAAATCCAAACTTTTGAACATGGTCATGACACTCAAAAGGTGAAGACTTGTGAGCACTTTGGGTTTTGGGCTAAGGATGCTTCCCAGCAAAGTCCACTCGGGTACCCCAAACCTGAAAGACTGAAATCCAAAACCTTCCTGTCCTAAGTGTTTCAGAGAAAGGACTTCTTGAGTTACTCAGAGGAGGTGGTAATTCACTGAACTCTATACCTTGTGGATGTGACAATTCTTCCAAATAGAATCGAGACTGAGTAGCTGCAATGTGTTCTGCTTCTACAGGAGTGACAGTTGCAAGACCTACGGAGAGCCAGTGTTGGCAGCAACAAAAAGAGCCAGGACCAACAAGGATGGAACTGAAGCCAACGCCACCACTTCTGGTTGGCAAGGCAAGATGGCAGCAATAGAGACTGAGAAGATCAGGGACTGGATGACAGGAGGCAGGGCTGAGGCAGGATGAGGAAGAGAAGGGGGGAAATCAAGAAACACTAGGTTCTTCAGACAATTGGGAGTAGAGCCAACCTTGGGTAGAGAAATCAGTCTTTCCATGACAGAACACAGAAAGTAGTCATTCTACGAAACAAACTTTTGTGTAAGTGCTGTGTTTAGAGCTTAGGATTGTCTGCAGTCAAGAAAGTATTATATGTATTTATCATGTGTTCATGTGTGTGCCCTATGGTGAGCATGTGTGAGGAGGGAGAACTTTTGGAAGCTGATTCTTTCCTTCCACCATGAGGTTGTTAGGTGGGGCAGGAAGCGCAACAATGGCCTGGCCTGAATTTCTGCTTTTTATCATGTTGAACCTGGGACCCTAGGCAGGCCAAGCAAGGTTCTACCATTGACTTACACTCCCCAATCTATAGTGATAAATCTCTATCCACCTGTCTTTAGCATATGGTAATCATACATAATAACGGGTCGGGATGCTGGTCATACGCACAATCCCATTATATTCAAAAGCTAAGGCAGGAAGACTGTGACTTGAAGGCCAGTCCCTGCTATTCTGTCAATCGAAAAGCTGGGATTTGGAGATATACATCACATTCCAGAAAACCACCTATAAACAAAGAAACAAAATGGCTTCCATCACGGCATTTTTATACAGGCACATAATATATACTTTTGTGTTTCCATTTTCTTTTTTCCCCCACTCCAAATATTTATTCCTTGACTCCAATGAAACACATATGATCTCCTACATTTCAGAAAAACACAGCTCCTTGGGATTTTATAAATAGGGCTGTGGTCAGTTTGATTTATATCCCCAGAGGAACCAAGTGAGCTACGGAACAGCTTGTGCTTCTGGTCTGTGTGTACGGGACGTAACTCACACCACCAAGTAGTAACATTTGAATTAAAGCAATATATTATGTAATAGAGAAGAGAAAGTACTGTTCTGTAAGAAGCATGCTCCATAAATATAGAGGAATAATGATATTTTGGTAGTCTAGATTAATGCCATAATACACGATGTTGGGCTAGAACGTGGTAAATTGAAAAGTAGGAGAAAGTATAGCTGCACTAAGTGAAAAAAAAACCTTATAGTTCTAAAACTTAGATAAACTTCACGCTTAAGAGGTATAGAATGAAGATTTGTAAAAGCGGGGGCTAGGGATGGAGCTGGCAGAGAACTGCTTAGCACACTTCCTCATTTACCTCATCTCGCACGGAGTCGAAGCAAAGGCAAAGAGAAGAAGCCACAAGCTTTGGTCCCACGCTCTCATTCCCACTGTAAACACAGACAGTGCTCTGTTCTTTCAGGCCTCCCTCCCAGGATGTGTTCTACAAAATGGCCAGGGTGATCGGTGGCTCTGGTGATTTAGTTTCCTATCGCTCTAAGTCTATTAAAAAGAAATTCTATAAAAAGTTCAAAGATCATGGAAAATGCTTTCAACTGTTATTACTACAGGACATTTAAAACTGGAGTCTGCTGCCCTGCCTCTATTTTTTTTTTCCACACATGCATGTCTCGACTTCCTAATTAGACTGTAGGTTTCTCAAGGAGAAATAATGGCTTCTCCCTATTTCCACAAAGCAGCTCAGCGGAACCGTTTCATGTGCTCGCTGAACTAACGGGAACTCAATCCTACTTGCGGGCAGAAAGAAATATAATTTAACTAGTTCCAGTGATTCCACCCACAGCCCACTCAGCACACAAATCCTCAGAACTAATTTTGCTGCTGGTTTTGCCCTCTTGATATCAATACCCAGCTATGCCCTGCCATGTGCATCTTGCCCAAAGCATCTTTCATCTAAAAGCAGGAACTGCTCACAGGACCTGGTGAGACACACCTATAATTTCAGAAGATAAAGGTGTGTGTGTGTGGGGGTAATGGTGGGTTCAAGGTCAGTCTGGGTTACAGTCAGACCTTGGTTCTTAAACCCAGGGATAAAGCAAACGTCTCACACGTCCTGAGCCTTGGATCCACTGCCAGCTCTGGAGAAAATAAAGAGGTACTTTTCATATAGGATTTCACCTTGGCAAGCATCCGGCACTCACTAGAGGGTTGACCTAGCTACCAACAGTAGATGGAAGAGTGTCTGTCAAGTTGGCCTTCTATGATGGAGCTTTAGACTTCAACACGTGACTTGGTAACAGACAGGAAACCCTAAGTGTCAGTTCATAGAATTTCAGGAGTGACTAAATTTATTGTTTTTGTAGCTGCGTACTATCTAAAAGAGACTCTCTTATTATAAGATTCCAGTAGCCCCCAATAAGTGGGGCACAGATACACTGCTAGTTTCAAGCCATGTGTAACACTATGAAGCTCATCAGATAAAATGCATCTCAGTCAGGCTCCTTATATGCTGGGGAGCAGGCACACAACCCGATTTGCGAAGAAATGTGTAGCATAATGTCCAGTCGGCACCTGAGAAAGGTGGCATTTATTGCAATGTGCCCAGTGTGACCTCCAACCTCCTCAAATGCGAACACAGAGAAAACTAGGATTCTGATGGACAATAAACACCTGTTGAGTGAACCAAAGAACTAAACAACTGATATAAATCTTTTCTAGGCTGCTTCTTACCTTTCCTCTAGAGCCAATCTTGCCTGATCTAAAGAAAGTTTCTACAAAAATCCTAAAGAGGAGGGGATATAATTCCGTAGAAAAATGAGACCTGGGTCCCAGCCTCTGCACCAGAAAAGAAAAAAGGAAAGAAACCTAGTCGCAAGAGAGGGCTGAGACTCAATGCCCTTCTTTTCAGATATGTAGCGATGGAGTAGAATTACATTTTATGGTAAGGACTTGTTTACTGGTGAAAGGCATAAGAAAGACAGCACAATGTTGAAAGGTTATCTATTATATTAAGTGGGGAGGAAGGATAGTATTAGATGATAAATAGTTGTCTCCTTTTGACTTATTGGCTTTCAGCCCCCCTTTCTCCCTGCCCTGGCTCTCTCAAAGCAAAAGACAACTAACTGGACACTTAATTGTTAAGAGTATTAGGAATGAATTTTAAATTTCAACCAAGAAATGTACTAATCCAGGATTAATCCACCTGGATTTGTTTCTACATTGATCTTGTGTAGCCCAGGGTGGCCTTGAATTCTCAGAGGTCCACCTGACTCTGTCTCCCAAATCCCGGGATTAGAGGTGCATGCCAACCATTGCCTGACCTCTAGTGGCCTTAGCTTTGCCTCTGGTCTTCAGGCAAGATTTATTTATGAAAATACAAATAATATACCACTACGGGGGTGCTGAGGAAATGGCTCAGTAGTTAAAAGAGTACTGGCTGCTCTTCCAGAGGACTAAGTTTTGATTCCTGGCACCCACATGGTGGCACACAACCATCTACAACTCCAGTTCTAGGGATCCAATGCCTTCTTCTGGCCCCTGTGGGCATTGCAAACACATGGAACACAGACAAATATGCACACAGAACACACACACACACACACACACACACGTTTTAAAAAGGTAAACAAAAACTTTAAAAAAGGATGCGAGGGGCTGAGGAGATTGCTCCAAGGTTAAAGTACTCACCAAGTAAGCAGTGAGCATAGGGCCTATGCAAATACCTGGTGCTGTGGCTGCCCCCCACCCCTCCAAATCCAGAGCTCCACAGGCAGAGATGGGACTCCCTGAGCAAGGGAGACCAGGCATACGAGTGATCTTGGGGTCCAATCGAGAGACCCTGCCTCAGTGAATGAGGTGGGAAGTGACTGAGGAAGACTCCAGACCTCAACCTGGGGTATCGCATACAGGCCCATTCATGTGCAAGAACATCCCTTACCACACATGCCCATACCTGTATGAACACACATTTACACATGCCACACACATGTGGAAAAAAAAGGATATAGGAAGAGAAAGTGAGAAGGGTCAGAGGAAGAGAAATATATATATATTAAAACAATCTTTTCTCATTTTACATACCAATCCCAGTTCCCTCTCCCTCTCCTCCTCCTCCCACCTTCTACCGACCCAACCCCCCCACCCCCATCCACTCCTCAGGGAGGGTGAGACTTCCCATGGGGAATCAACAAAGTCTGGCACATCAGAGGTAGGACCAAAGCTCTCTCCATATATCTAGTTTGAGCAAAATATCCCTCCAAAGAGAATGCTCTCCACTATTGCTTAGGGTTCTTAGCTGGGGTCATCCTTGTGAATTCCTGGGAATTACCTTAGTGCCAGGATTCTCACTAGCCTGGTAATGGCTCCCTCAGTCAGGGGGGAGGAGTCGGATGGTTGAGATGGGGGAAGGTCAGAGAGGAAGAAAAATATATTTCAAAGACAACCCCCCCCCCGTCTTTTCTAATTTTTGGTCAGGTCAGTATATTTAGCCTTCCTTTTGACATTGCTTCTAAGTCATTTTGAAGCATCCAACATTGAAATCAGGAAGACAGAAATTCCTAGCATAGATTCCTAATGGCTCCTGATGCTATGGCAAACAAACAAACAAACAAAAATCAGTAACGAAGTTTGAAAGAAACAGCCGTCATTTGGAACTGGGCTAGCAACAAAATACATTACATAAGGGCACGGGTGTGCATGTGAACTTCTGGCCTTAGCTTCAGCAAAAACACTGTTCAGATAAGACTAGAATCACTTCAAGTAATGAGTACAATATTTTCCTTACCACCCCCAAATCAAACCTTATGACTAACACAGTCACTCAAAGATCAGTGGATTTAACAGAAAACAACAGGGCAAGAAAACAGGTGAGAAACATGATTCTCCACTCTTTATGATACTAAGACAAAACTGACAAGAGGGATGGAGGTCTGTTATTTTTTTTCCTTAAAATCAAGACAAATACATATTTTAAGCATTTGAAATTGATCAAAGTATTAATTGATGCTTCAGAAAACTAAGGAAGAAATCAGGTCAGTTTGAAACCTAAGCTTTATGTGACATGAGGCAGATACTTTTTTACACTTTAGATGATAATAAAATGCATAAGTTAAGTTATTGTAAGATACTACAATAACTACAGTAAGCCAAGTGTGGTGGCAATAAGTCCAGTTCTCCAGGAGGCTCACTTTCAGGCTAGCCTTGGCTACAAGGGGAAATGTCTCAAAAATACTGCTTCCTCCAAACAAAAGGACTACAATATTTCCCACACCAAAATAGCTCTTAAACATACCTTTTATGGGGCTGGGCAGATGGCTCAGTGACTGTGCTTGCATAAGACTCAAATTTAATTCCCGGTACCCATATGGAAGCTCACCACGGTTTGTGATGCCCTCATCCGACCTCCAAAGCAGGCATGTACTCGATGCACAGACATTCATGCGTGCAAAACACTCATGCACAGAAAAAAATGTCTTAAAAATTAAAAGTCTTTTATTGACTAATTGATTTTTTAATTATGGTCTTGCTATTTGGCCCAGCTGATCTTGAACCAAACAATCCTCCCGCCTCTGCCCTCTCGAGCAGCTAAGACTATAGTTGTGTTCACAGTTATGCTGAACTTTGAAATACCCTAGTCACTCACTTCTTAGCTTTTTCTCCATGTTCTCTGACATGGTTGCACTCAGGTAGAAACAGCTGCAAATCTTGGGAAAGTTAAGGTCTTGGTTTCAGCAGGGTGCCTCTCTGGAACAGGATGTCCAGCGTGTTTGGGAAGATAGCACTGTCATTCCATCAATAAGAGGAATAAAACGCAGATCATGTTGAATAATTACAGGTAGTTTGTTACTCAACAGTGAGTCTTTGCTGTTATTCACACTGCTACAGCACCCACCTCATTACTAAGCGTGGATCATTTCTCTTCTCAAAGGTCAACCTTACTTTGGAAGTAAGTTTTGTAAAGATTATTTTTAATTGTTTGTGTGTATGTGTATGTGTGTGCAGATGACTGCAGGGGCTTCAGACTTTCTCTGGAGCTGGACTTAAGCAGCTGTTAGCTGTCTGACTTAGGTGTTGGAGCCAAACTCGTCTTCTGAAAGATCAGCTTGCTCTTAGCCACGGTGTAATCTCTCAGCCCCAAACTTACAAAAATTATTTATTTTTGTTTGAGGTGTTGAATGCATTGTGTTCATACACAATGTACTGGCCTGGTGCCTTCAGAGGCCAGAAGACAACACAGGTCCTCTGGAACAGGAGTTACAGGCTGTTTACAGCCACTGATCCTCTACAAGAGCTGGCTGTGCTCTCAACCACTGAGCCGTCTCTCCAACCACCAAAAACTGTCTACCTGTCCATTCACACACCTGTAGACAGGTTCACTTCAGCTGATTCCTCTTGCTGGTAATTTATAAGCAGGAAGGACCATAACCAGATAAATAGTGTCTAGACACTCTTATGGTGATGTTGCCATCGATAACAGGTTCAGATTAATAATGGACTTTGTATACACATGCCTGCCCTGAGACTAGCTGGGTCATTTGAGGGATGGCTCTGGCTTTGGATGCTGAAAGCAAGGTGAACGCAACTACTCATGTCTGTACAGCCTTGCTTCTAGAAAACGGTCATTCAGTTTCTTCTTCCATTAGGAGGGAGATGTACTTTCTCATTTTTTGAGTCTGACAATACTCTTTCCTTTAGATATATTTTGTTTGAATTAGCATTTGACTAGTTCTATATTTGGTAATTATCTTCTAAAGATTCCAAGTGTCTGCAGGTGGTTCCCGTCTCCTGGTCTGTATTAATTCTAGCTTCGGTTTGTTTAACTGCCTGCTTACTTCTTTCTTCCACACTGATAAAGGCAGGGGCTCATTTTTTACATTGGTCCCCAGCATCTAGGAAAATAAGAAATATTAATTATATGACTGCTTAAAAAGAAAATTCTAAAGTGTTGGGGCTGGGGAGATGGCTCAGTGGCTAAGAGCACTGGCTGCTCTTCCAGAGGACCTGAGTCCAATTCCTAGCACAGATAGTGAATCACAACTGGCTATAACTACAACTTCAGAGGCACCTATCTAATGCCCTCTTCTGGCCTCCAAGGACATTACATACACATGGTCCACAGGCATACACGCAGGCAAAAAAAATACGCATAAAACAAAAATAAACAAATCTGAAGAACTCTAAGTCTGCAAGTTGATTTAATGTGACTGCTAGCTCTGTTTCATTTTCATGCCACAGCAGTGGTGGTTCAGGAAACAGATCATTTTCTTTCTGTAAACAGCTCTGACATCGCATACAGACCCTGAGTCATTTTATTATGCAACACCGGGTCCAGGGGATTTTCTTTCCTATAATGGTAAATAAATTTGACCTCAGGCTGCTAATTTCACAAAGTGATTGATTGGGTGATGGCTTAAATATAATGTTCATTATTCAAAGGTGTTGAAATTGATGTGAGCCAATTGATTTATTTTGTTTTCCATTTTTTTTTTTTTGGCCACAGCAAATTATTTTAAAATAATTCACAGAGCTGACAAGATGGCTCAGTGGATAAAAGTGCTTGCTCCAAAGCTTTGAGACTGAGTTTGGTCCCCAGAACTCATATAGAGCCGAGAGGACAGAACTGACTCCACAGAGCTGTCCTCTGGCCATTGCATACATGTCCGCATATGTAGACATTATAAGCACACACAGTAATAGAGTATTATACAAATTACACAGAGCACTGCATTCATTCGCAGAAGGCTCAAACCTACAGAGGCACGAGTAGTTCTAAATTATAATCACATGTCCATGAAGACAACTCTTGTTAGCATTTGGGGCACATACAGTTTTGTCTGCTGTGTGTGTGGAGCAACCAGTTTTCGTTTATATTTATGAGACATTCTTGTTTGTGTTTGTCCAGGTTTTCATTCGTCAGTGGCATTCACAACATCGTTGGTGACTCGGGCAATGATTTCCAAGTGCAAGCAGGAACTTTCATTCATCTTTTTGTGTGCTTTTCATAACCCTTGCATCCGTCAATGCTGAGATCAAACCAATTCTTGGGTATGGCATGCACAGTGTCTACCACGGAACCACACCCCGAGCTTTTCATAACGCTTTCGATATGTTTGCAGCACTAACATTTCCTTCCCCATCGTTTTATGTGAGTAAAATGATAAATCGGCCCCCGGTCTGCCAGTTTTTCTGGTGTAAATATTCCCACCATGGCCTCCTCCATGCTGCAGTGTGCCACCACTTAGAAGGGGTACACATCGCACATCTAGCAAGCAAAATTAAAACAATAGAAGATGGTGTTCTAATATTGCCTTCATCTTGTGGTTTATTTAAGTTCTGCCCTCACAACCTAACCTCAGCTTAATGGTCCTCCCTGTGGGGGCAGAGGGGAGAGCTGACTCAGTGGGAAAGTGCTTGCCACGCAAGCATGGGGGCCCGAGTTTGAACCCATGTAAAAGCGGGTGCAATCCCAGCTTCCCTGTAGGAAGAGGACAGGTGGGAACGGGAGAATCTATCAGGTCACCTGAGGTACAACAACAAAGAAAAGACCATCCTAAACAACATGGGAAGTGAGGACAACACCCAAGTTCGTCCTCTGACCTCACATGAATGCACCCCCCCCACATACACACAGGAGATAAAAATAAACAATAACTTAAAACAGAAAACAAAGAACGGTTATCATTGGAGGTTAAGGCTTCAACACAACAAAGTCTGGTGAGATGCAAACATTCAGACCATAAAGATTTTTAAAGCAAGACTTACAAAGTAATTTGTATGGAATATTGAGTGATTTGTCTGCCTTTTGGAAGTATCATGTGGTCCCGTGTGCCCTCCTGCCTCAGCACACACTGTCTTTGGGGTCATTTCACTGCGGTGCTGCGGAAGAATGGCTGAACAGAATGCCTCTGGTGTGGGAGGGGAGAACAGAGGTGGGGGTGGGGAGGAGATGGGGGCAGCAGTAACACAGTGCCCTGTGCAGCAGGCCAGTTACTTCCCAGCTGGCCAGCACGCGCTCATCCTCCTTCAGGCGGAGTCTGACCTTGAGCACTTTGGGAAACCTTGCCTTGTTCTCCTGGGTCTGTGCTCCTGGTTCAAATGGACTCCACACCTGCTGTTCTCACCTGCCTTCTTGTTCTCCCTGGCTCTTCTGGATATCTTTAAACATCCTGACTACATAGGACTGCTTGTTTGGAGACCATCTTACTGCCTGTGGCCTTACGTTATTAACTTGGAATGAAGATACCCTTATTCTAAAACTTGCTTTTCTCTGGCCGCCTAAGTCTTGAAATGTCCTCTGCTCTGGGGTTATTTTATACAGCTAGCAGCGGTCATCATTTTAAAGGACTCCAATGTCCTTGTGTTTGCTCTTGGTTTTCCAGTGGCTTTGCAAGGGATGGAAGTTAGCTGGTGGGAGTCCTGATAGCCTTGCTTATTTATGTAAAGGAGACATTTCTAAATACTTGCATAAAGGTTCTGTGCCTACACATTGTTGGGGTTCCTGTTGAGAACAAACCCTTGTGTTGTTAGAAGAAATTCTCTCTTTCCATGCTTCGTTTATATTGTTGGTCAAGGCTACCAGTGAGAGGAACTTTCTCAAGAAATTTCTATTTTCCAAGGACACGGTTCAATTCATTTTCAAGATGTATTTTATTAGTAAAATAAAGGCTTTGGGAGGTCTCTAGTATATAAAATTACATTGACTAGTTTTTTTGTGGTTTTGTATCTATTGCTTTGTTATTTTCTCCATCAGCGACTCGGCCTATTTTATCCTGGTTAGATGGTACCGACGATTTGGTAAGAAGATATTCAGCAGTGGTCTATGTTTTATTCCTGTTATTGATGGGATGACAGGGCTGTGTCTTTCCAAACACCCACAGCTGCTGTGGCAACACTGCACGTTCTGTTCCAGACAGGTACCCTGCTGGAACCAAGGCCATAACTTTCCCAAGATTTACAGCTGTTTCTATCTGAGTGCATCCATGTGCAAGGACACTGCGTTGTGCCCTCCTTGGGGAGAGGAAGAAAAGGGGGAGGGGCAAGGTGGGGGAACTGCAACCGCCAATGGTGGGGTTAGAATCTAGGTCTTTACTTTTAATTCTACCTTTTTCACACAATTCAAACAGCCAGGGTCTGAAGAATACTGGGTGGAACCTCTGTGACAGGCAGATCCGCAGTCACACACACACACACACACACACACACACACACACACACACACACACAC
>NC_022009.1:125817522-125823056 GCF_000317375.1 Microtus ochrogaster | reverse complement strand
TGTAAAGGCTATGTTTTATTAAATTACTGTAATCGTATTTCTCTATTTATTGGGGTGGGGTTAATTACTGTAATTGTATTTCTCTATGTATTGGGGTGGGGTTAATACCACTCATATGGAGGTCAGAGGGCAACTTGCAGAAGTCAGTTCTCTCCTTTGACCACACGAATCCCAGGAATTAAACTTTACCTGTTGAGCCATCTTGTAGGTCCCAAGGTTATTTTCTCAACAAATAAAACCAATAAAAAGTGGGCTGAATGTGTGGCTCGGTGGTAGAACGCAAGGTACTGGGTTTGCTCCCACCCAGAACAGACTTGACTTAATGCTGGAATTAAGCCTCTTGTTGTTCATGCAAATAATGTCTTATCTTTTTCTCTAAGAGCACGAAGAAGTCATCCTGGGTGTAGGATGAGTGGAGCTGAAGGTTTATTCCCAAAGAGATACAATCAGTTGTGGACTTGCTTATAGACAAACCTGATATGGGATGCCCTTCTGTATGCTGCAAATATGTGTTGCTTTTATTGGTTGATGAATAAAGCTGCTTTGGCCTAGGGCAGGGCAGAATATAGCCAGGTGGAAAAAAGCCAGAGTCGAAGAAGACACCAGCAGCTGCTGGGAAAGCAAGAAGTGAGGTAACAAGCCATGAGTTTTGTAGTAAAATAAAGAAAAATGGAAATGGGTTCATGTAAGTTGTAAGTGCTAGTAAATAATAAGCCTGAGCTAATAAGCTAAACAGTTTTTAATTAATATTAAGCCTCAGAGTGGGTTATTTAGGAACTGGCAGGTGGGAGAGAAACATCCGGTTACACAAATCAGTCCTAATAAAAACAGAAAACCAAATCTCTAACTTTCCTTTAAGTAGCCTGAGAAAGTATCTTATCATGACATCAAAACGCACAGTTCCTTACACCCCAGGCACCCCCAATCCAGACAAAACAAGTAGCCTCGGAAGGCTGCAGGGTAGCCTGGATGCAGCACCCACCCAGAGCCTGGCTGTTTTTAACTGTGTAGAATCTTATCACGATCAGACACCTGTCTCAAAATGACAGAGCTCTTCAGGCCTACGATCAATGTTAACTGTGTGGCTATTTATGACAAAATTGAACAAATATTAAAATATCAAAACCTTTTGGGTTAGAGAGGATCAAAGAGTTCTGACCTTAAAAAGCAGTGATGACCTCAAAACTCATTTAAGTGGGTTTAGTCTGCTCATCCAAGGTCCAAAGAGACCACTACGGTCAGTTTTCTGGTCATGGACCTTATATTTACATGTTCCTCTGAAGGTATTGCATAGCTGTCCAAAGTAGTTAATACAGGGAGGTGAGCTTTAAGTAAATCCAGGTGGGCCTGATTCAGACAGCTGGAAAACCTCAAACACAGAGATGAGGCTTCTGTGATGGAGAATTCTCCCCATGGCCAGGACCCGGGTAGCTGCTTCAGTCTGTGTGGGAGAGCACCAAACTCCTCCTGGCCTGTTCTACGGCTCTTGACTTGCTTAATCAGTTCCTGCAATACTGTGAGAGAGTCTCTGCAATCTCTCCTTATAAAAATAAGGTTATTATAATTCCAATTCTGTATCTGTAAGTGGGTCTGCATGTGGATATCTGCACTAGAGTGCTAATGGTCGCAGAGGCCAGAGGCATTGGATCTGGAGTTACAGGTGATTGTGGGCCATCCAACCAATGTGGGCACTGGGAATTGAACCCTGGTCCTCTGCAAGAGCAGCACACACTCTTAACTGCTGAGTCATTTCACCAGCTTCCCAATGTGTCTATCAATATGGGTACATTTACCACGGGTTCTGCTTTTATGATAAATATAGCAACTAAAGAAGTACCACAAACCTGAGAGAGAAAGAGAGAGAGAGATAGAGAGAGAGACAGAGACAGAGAGAGACAGAGAGAGACAGAGAGGAGAGAGGAAAAAAAGAGAGGAGAGAGAGAGAGATATTAAATCCCGTCTTGCAAAGTGGTATGAAAGTGCTCTACCATGGAGACCTCAACATAAACCCAACCACACTGAACCTCATAGAAGAAAAAGTGGGAAATACACTTGAAAGCATTGGCACAGGATACCACTTTCTAAATCAGTGGAGCAGGAAAAAAATATATATAGCTCAATAAAAACAATTTTAAAAAAAACGAAGTCAAATCATTAAATCAAGTCCCAAACTGCTTATTTGTATTTTTTTTTTTTTGTCTATGAATTTCAGTATGAGGGATTTATCATGAGACAATCAATGGCAGCCGATAAAATGCAAACACAGGAATGTTCACAGCACCGTTTACTAACAATAAGAAGCTGGGCAGCACTCAGGAGGTAGGAGGATTAAGAGTTTGAGCTTCATAATGAGATACTTTAGGAAGGAAGACAGGATGGGGAGAGAGGGAGGAAGGGAGGGAGGGAGGGAAGAAGGGAGGGAGGGAGGGAGACCATGGAAATACCTGAACCGGCAGTGACGGGAAGATAAACTTGGATGCACTGTACCTAAAAGCTGGAATACCACTAAAGAGTATGCTATGAAAACTGCTTGCATGTATCTATTGCTGTTTTGTGAAGAAATAAACCAGCGAGTATATAACAAGCATTCCCAGTAAAATGCCAAGCTGTCAATACACTGGCATTAGCTGCTTTTGAACCATCAGAAATAGTCTTTTTTCCTTGATGTTTTAAATAGACTTTCTACAATAAATATTTTAATTTTATAAAAAAATTTTAAGCATAATTTTAAGAATATTTATTGAAATGGGAAAATTTTCATGAACTAATGAAATAAAAGCAGTAATTTTAAAACAGCATATTCATGAACCTCTTACCATATTAAAGTCAGAATCTATTTGAAAAAGATAAAATCAGAAAAATTACATTAGAATGTAATAATGATTAACCATGGATGGGTATGATTAGATGATTTTCCTTTCTTTTATATACTTCTCCTTTCAAAAATTCCCATCATGAATATATTCTGCTTCATAATTAGAATAAAAACATGTAATTCTACTTCTTTTTTTTTCCTTAAAGAGCCATGGTGTTAAAGACAGAACTCCCCAGATGAAAAAACTGAAGAACACAGTTCAGTCTCTAAGGACTTCCTCTGTCCAGATCTCTTCAGGATCTGCTGGTGGACTAGTGCAATGGCTGGGGTAAGCGTTAGGTTCCACCTACCGGCCTGCATTGCACCCCTGGTCTGCCTACGGGGGATGTGAGTGCCAAAGATATCCAGCCCTGGGCCCAGTGAGCTCCAGTCCCGGGGTCCAGTGAGCTCCAGCCCTGGGCCCAGTGAGCTCCAATCAGGGCCCAGTGAGGTCCAATCTGGGCCCAGTGAGCTCCAATCTGGACCCACTGAACTCCAGTAGTGATTTCTGGACTAACTCGGTTTCAGCGACAGGCTCCAGAAATCTCGGCTTTGGAGCTGCAGCTGTTGGCTGTCATTGAGACAGAGGTCTGAGGTCCAGGCTGACTGACTGTTTTTAGCCAACTCTGTCTAGGCTGAGATTCTTCTAGGATTTAGTTTGTTTTTGTAGTTTATAGTCCTAACCAATATACCAGAAAAAGGTGGTCTGTGCTCTGCCAGTGAGGGGCATATTTAAATAAAATTTAAAGCTGCTTTTTACAAGGATATTTATTGGTTGGGATAAACCATAACCTAAGGGCAGACTGAACCCACAAAGCTGCACACCAAGCTCACTCAACCAAAGTCTCTGTGCTATTGGCTTTTCAGAGCTGTAGATAAATTATTATAGTGCAGAAAGGTAAAGACCGAATACAAAATACAACCCAAGGAAAGAAGGGAACGAATTAAAGGGTCAGGAGTTCCATGTGTTCCGTGGCCATGCAGGCCTGTCTTGAGAGGACATAAATACAAGCAGGCTTGTCTAAAGCTAGCTGCCTGATGCTTAATTTGCTACTTCAGGAAAGCTCCCAAGTAAGTCTGATGGCAGCAGCAGGCCGGCTGATAAAACTTTTCAATTATCCAGCAGACACAATATAATGTTTCATTTCCATTCCATCACACCGCAGGGAAATGCTAAAGTCCCATTTCTTAAATCTACAATAAAACAGCACAATCTATATCATCCCATCTCCCCCTGCAAAAGGGTTCTTTCTTTCGCAAAACCCATATGCACTTTAATTTTTCACCTTGTTTCAAACTTCACAGATCCTAGAACAAAAGTAATGCTTCTGTTATAGCTCACAAAACATAATGCCAAGAGGTAATTACACACAAGCTATGGTTTATAGAGATACAGAAATCAAAACATATGGGCAGGGAAATGCTACACAATTACAGTCTTTAAATGGAGCCCAGGAGAGCATGGTGTTTTAGTAGACATACTTAGAAGGAGGAAAAAAAAACCCAAGGTAAATCTTTTGTTCAGACATTCTACTTAAAACCATAATGAGATGCTGGTGACATGCCAAAGAGAAACCTCAACATCAGCCATGGGTTCCAATGCCTAGAACCAAGACCAACAATGGATACAGACCCTAAGAACAATGATCAACAACAGATACTAGTGCTGAGAACCACAATCAAGAGCAGGTACCAATGCTCAGAACCATCAATGACAGGAACCAATGTCGAGAACCATCAATGACCGGAACCAATGCTCAGAACCATCAATGACAGGTACCAATGCTCAGAACCATCAATGACAGGTACCAATGCTCAGAACCATCAATGACAGGTACCAACGCTCAGAAACATCAATGACCGGAACCAATGCTCAGAACTATCAATGACAGGTACCAATGCTGAGAACCATCAATGACAAGTACCAACGCTCAGAACCATCAATGACAGGTACCAATGCTCAGAACCATCAATGACAGGTACCAACGCTCAGAACCATCAATGACAGGTACCAATGCTCAGAACCATCAATGATAGGAATCAATGCTGAAAACCACCAATGACAGGTATCAATGTTGATGCCTTGACTGAAAATACCCATGATGTGTTCAAAGTCAAGGTCAAACTTCTATTCTCTCCTATTGCCAAATCTCACTCCACTGGTCCACACGCCTCAGCTATGGTCCTGACTAAGGCTGTTCTTACTGCTGTGCCAAGCTGCACTCTTTCACACTTGGCTGGCAGCCTGAGTCCTTGAACTTTCTGTGCCATCCTAACAGAAGCGAAGTCTTATCTCATATCCCCCATCCCCACCCCAGCGAAACCCATAGTTCACCTGCATGCCAGGAGGCATTCTGCACCGAGCTGAGCTGTGCTGTACCCAAATTAGCATGGTTTTTTGCTAGGAAGGTAAATAATCTTTTCCTTTTATTTCTTTTCTTTTCCCTTCCCTTTCTTTCTTTCTTTTTTTGCTTTGTTTTTCAGACAGGGTTTCTCTGTGTAGCCCTGGCTGACCTGGAACTCACTCTGTAGACCAGGCTGGCCTTGAACTCAGAGATTCTCCTGTCTCTGTCTCCTGAGTGCTGGTTGTACTTGTGAAGCTTAACAAACTCACTGTGAGGTTTGGAGAGATGGCTCAAGCACTTACTGCTCTTCCAGAGGACCTAGGTTCGATTCCCAG
>NC_022009.1:125797140-125817342 GCF_000317375.1 Microtus ochrogaster | reverse complement strand
AGCCTTTAGTCACATTTGTTCAAGCATTGCAGTTTTGCTTCTTTATTTTGATAGCTTCAGAAGCTTAGCTCCTAGCGGTTCGTGTGGACGCTTAATGCCTGGATAATCAATGTTTCTAGCACCATTTGTTGACAGCTCATTCTTTTGCTGATCTGTAACGCCACTTCTGTCACATCCCATGGATAGTGGAAATAATAACCTGTCTGTGAGCGCTTCCCTTTCTGTCCCAGTGACCTAACTGCTGACAACACTGTCTTAATCATAGACGGCCATCTGCCTCCCCCTCTTGACTTTCAAAACACCTTTGCCACCTTTTCTCTTCATGATACACTCTTAGAATCACTTGACGTTTATTTTCTGGTGAGTGATTTTTAAACAAAATATCACTCAGTTTCCTGAATGGGCCCCAAAAGAAGATTATGATAGGTAATTTTAACAAGGCTTTAGGAATATCAAGATTCATGTGAAAATTCTTGAAAGGTAAGTTTAAAGGTTTTGTTTCACTGTGTCTTTCTTTGCTGCTGTAAATTATTTTCTTATAGAAGATAAAATATTTGAGATAAAATATCTAGTTATTCCGTCCCTGCAAGTCACTGAGATCTGTGATTTAAAGGCTCGTGGGGTTGGTAAAAGAGTTCTTCTAATCTTCTATTCATGGCAATCATTGCCACAGGACTTAACATTCTTTATTATCTTTAGTTCTTACTTCCACCTAATTAGTTTCTTCAACACTATTTCACAGCGTTTTTTTCCTAGATGTTATTAATAGCTGTGTCTGGAGGAGAAAGTTACAAATTTAAATAATTTAATTTGATGTGTACTAGAACTCTCGCTTAGATTTTTATAGAGTCCTTTATATGTATTGAAAGAATGCTCTCATTAGTATTTGTGAATGTTTTCCTATGCTGGCAGAAACATGCTCTACTAGGATTAAGAGAATAATAGAGATGATTAAGTTTGCTCAAAGATCAATCCTGGGCGTGGACTGCTCTATTCAAAGTGACAATGGATTGGCTCTTGTTTCTGGATACCTAAAAGGTGAGCAAAGTTTGTAAACAACTTAGAATTAGATTTGTTGTGAAGACCCTGGTCCATGGAGGGGGTTGAGAAGAGAGGAACCTTAACCTTATAAAATACTGGCGATCCATCTAAAACTGGATAAAGTCTTACCTATTGCCTTACTTTGAATTAGGATAGACTTTTGAAACTGACTCAAGTCCTTAAAGAAAAGAATTATTTGAAAGTTTTATGTGTGGGTATGTGCACGTGAGTGCAAGTGCCTGTAGAAGACAGAAGAGGGCGCCAGATCATCTGGAGCTGGAATTACAAGCACTTGTGAGGGGCCGGAAAACACAAACATTCTCTGAAAGAGCAGGAAGTTCTTAAAGCACTGAGTCATCTCTCCAGCACCCAAATTAAGATCCCCTCTTGAAATTCTTTGGGAGGCTCACAGACTAGACTCTAAGACGGGTATCCCACAATTTAAAAGAGAAAATAAAGCCAGGATTAAGCAGTATGTACTGGAATAGGGCCAGATATCAGCCACCGCATCAGCCTACTTTCTCTAGGTCTGTGTTCCACCCTCTCCACCCCAAGGGCAAAGTGCTGCTAAAAACCCAGATGGGCCATAAGCCTTGGCAGCTGGCTGTGGTGCTACAAACAATTCACACTGCACTAAAACTTGCAAGAATAAAACCCTGGATTTATGGCTCCGGAATAGAAGAAAGCTCTGCCTGAGGAAAGTGCTTCATTCTTCTCCATCAACAGAGAACCTTAGTTTACTAAAACCACAAAAGTAATTACGAGGGTGTTAACCCTTTGCAGGGTGCCTTTGTTTCTCTCAGTGATGCCTGGCTGGGTGAGGATGCTCTGATTAACTAGGTCACTGAGGTTTGCCATCTTAAGCCTCACTCAGTGGAGCCTTTACCATGCTGATCTGCTAATATGACTCCTGTCCGCGTCACACCCTTAAAACCCGGGAGTGATTACTGTACCGTCACCCAATGTCCCAGCTGCACTTTCTCAGATATTATCTGGTATCAGAGTTGTCCTTAAAGGGATTTTAGGATTAGGATCAATAGCCATGATAGTGGTAATAGGAACCTGTCTAGTACTTAAAGGTATTATGAACCATACATACAAAAATGACATAAGCAGACCCCTAAACTCATAATCAGGCATGACTGTGTAACTATCCACTTCTTTGTTTCTTACCCTGTCAAAACCTTTCAGTTTTACCCCATGTCCCTTGAATCATACCTACTTAGAAGAACCAGAAAAGGAGAATGTATGTCTTTTTTCCGTGGACACAGAATGAAGAATTGACAGTGGGAACGTACAGAATAGAACTTAATGCTATTAAGTTGCATATCAGATATCCTGCCTATTACATATTTACATTACAATTCATAACTGGCAATATTACAGTTATGAAATAGCAAAAAGTAATTATATGTGGGGGGGGTTTGCCACAACATGAGGAACTGTTGTGAGAGCTCCTTCAGCCAATAGCCTTTAAGAT
This sequence comes from Microtus ochrogaster, assembly GCF_000317375.1. Taxonomy (NCBI): domain Eukaryota; kingdom Metazoa; phylum Chordata; class Mammalia; order Rodentia; family Cricetidae; genus Microtus; species Microtus ochrogaster. The sequence continues at coordinate 125,814,821 of NC_022009.1, read as the reverse complement.
ACGGTGATGTGGGAGCTCCTTCTGGTCCTTCAGCCAATAGCATTTAAGATAGCAGCCCACTTGGGCGTGGCCTCTTATACTGTAAATGCAGCTGTAAAGCCTGTGCTCCCTCTCTCTTGCTTCTGGCTCTCACTTCCAGCTGCTAGACTCTGTTCCTGTTCCCTGTTCGTGCAGAGGACTGTGATCTAGGACAGTGATCTGTGAGTCTCCCCTAAATAAATAACCCTTTATTATACATAATTCTGGACTAGTGTGGGATTATTCTGTATCTTCAGCTATCAAGGAACTGTGTGTATTCAAGGGTCACAGCACGGGGAAGGTTGAGAACCACTGGCTGACAGAATACTAAGAAACAAAAAAGCCACCTAATGTACATTCCCAGAAGGCAAATGGCATAGCTTCCTTCTGATAGGCAAAGCACACAGAGTGAAGGGAAAAAGGATCTTTTGCATTCTCCTAACTTGGAAGTCTGTGACGGTTAGCTTATAGTGTCAACTTGTTAGCCTAGAATCGCCTGGTATGGTAGTCTGAATGAAAATGTCCCCCACGGTCTCAGGCATCTGAACACTTGGTGCCCAATCCGTGGCACTCTTTAGAGAAGATTTAGGCAGTCTAGCCTTGCTGGAGGAAGTATGTCACGGGAGGCGGGCTTTGAGATGCAAAGCCTCATGCTACCTCCAGTTCACTCTCTCTGCTTTGTTTGCAGTTCAAGATGTGAGGCCTTAGCTTCTGTCCTGACACCATGCCTGCCATCTTCTGCCAGAATGTCTCCACCGTTATAGACCCTAACCATCTAGCACTTTAAGCAAAATACACTTCCTTCTCTAAGTTGCCTTGGTCATGGTATTTTATCACATCGGCGGGAAATTAACTGATTCGCTTGGGAAGACAGCCTCAATGGAGGGATTGTTCCTAGTTGGCTGTCTTGATTGCTAATTGACGTAGGACTACTTAGGGGATTGTCTTGATTGTTAATTGATGTAGGAAAGACCCAGCCCATTTGGGAGGCACCATTCCCTGGGCAGGGAGTCCTGAACTACACAGGATAGGAGCAGGCCGGATGAGAGAAACAATGGGCTGTAATCTGTGACTATAAATCAAATAAGCCCTTTCTTCCCTAGGTTACTTTTTTCCAGTGTGTTCATCTGCAACAGAAACTAGAACACCCACCATCTTCATCTAATAAAACCTAGCACTTACACGGCTAGTACGTTTTAGCAGGCAGCAGCAAAGCCTGGGGTGAAAAAGATGAAAGGAGACTCTGTTCTACACACTGGGATTTTGTTTTTTGTTTTTGTTTTTGTTTGTTTTTTTTAAGTGTGAAAAGAGAACAAAGAAGTCCAGTCTGCAAACCTTGAATCTTCCTGGAAAAGGAAGGATTGAGAAGAGCGTCTTCCAGGTCCCTCCTGTTTTACTCTCATCTCTCAGGGGTGGCAGAACCTCTAGGCTCCTACTGCGCTTCGGGGTCCAGTTCTGAGCTGACCTGGTTTCTGCTCTAACGGAGGAAGAGTGACCCTGTGGAACCCATCCCGTCGATGGCAATGCTACCTTGGAGGAAGTGGATGAAGGCCTGAAGCCCCAGGGATCCCATGCTTTTCAGAAATCACCAGATGATCAATGGCTTTCTCCAAGCTTTTGCCATCAAAGCCCCGGAGAAAGAGATGCCCAGCGTGATGGAGATAATGCTGACTGTCAGTGAACTAAAGCTGGCACTGGCTCCTTGTGCAGATGGCAGCACAGTGGATGGGCCAAACACTCCACTTTAAATAGCCATGCATAGGAACATTTGAGACATTAGCAGCAACATCTAAGGGTCCATCAAAGAAGCTAAGTGTGGAAGAGAGACTGAGGCAGGAGAATCTCAAACTGAAGGTCAGCCTGGACTTACGGAGTGAGTTCAAGAGGCTGTTTAAAAATAAGAAAGCCTATCTCGAAAAAGCTAGAAAGAGGCTGAGTGTACCCTAAGAAGCAGATGGAGGGGTTACAGTGAACAGATGAATCCAAGAGTCATGCTTCTCCAACTCGAGTTGGTGCTTTCCCCCACCTTAGTCCCTGTCTTATTCAATGTGGTTGGCTGCTCTGAACGAACCCAAGTGGCCGGTTTTGATCCTGAGCAGTCAGATCCATGATCCTGCCATCTTCATCTTCTGCCACTCCCTTCCTTTGAATCCAGCTCCAAACTGAGCAGCCAGAACAGGGCTCCCTCAAGCAAATATTTATGGGTTACTAAGCAAGCGAGGGGCTGAAGCAACTCAAAGAATAACTTAGTCACATAGGAATCTTTTTCTATTTTCTCCCTAGCGCCTGCTATGTTAGCTTCCCTTCACAGTATCTGCTCACAGAACAGTGTCTCTTTGATCAGCGCTGACAGCAAATTCTTCCTCATATTGTGTAGAGATCCTCTCTCCTTAAAGCTCTGTCCTCAGAGGCACATTCGCCTCCTGGGACTTCTGCGAACACTCGGGCAGTTCTTGTCGCTGCGACTTTCTACTCTGAAATTTCCCAGTCAGGGCTTGGAGACACCTCAGTGGGTAAACTGTTGCTATGCAAGCATTAGGACCTGAGTTCAAACCCCAACATCCAAAACCAGGTGTGTCAGTAAGGCCTGGGGCTGGGGTGCAGAGCCAGTGAATCCCTGGGGCTTGCTGGTCAGTCAGCCTAGGCTAAGGGGTGAGCGGCAGGTGCCCTACAAGAAGGTCTTAAAAAAGAAATGGTGGACAGCACCAAGGAACAATGCCTGAGGCTGACCTCTGTCCGGATGTTCACACATGCACTGTACTGCCTAAATACATGCATGACAAATGTTCATGTCTATAAATAGACTGAAGAAACAATAAAATTCTCAGGCATATGCCTTTCTTCTATGCACAAATCACTAATATTCTCCTCTGATACATCTGCCTCTTCATCTGCCCTTGTTTTGCTCCCATGAATCATTCGAGAATAGACTGTAAACATAAAACATGTCACCCCAATACTCTGGCAGCTGTCTACCGAGAATGACAGTCTTATCTCTACCTAAACAAGCAATGTTTACGAATAAAGCCCCCATTGAAGCTTCCCTAGTTGCTTCTCCTTCAGTTTCTTTCTTTAAAATTAGAGGTGTTTTGAGTTTGTTTCTTTTCTCTTTTTGTGTGTTGTGTGTGTGGTGGGGAGGGTATTTTCCATCTCAGTTTTTAAAAATCAGATGTACATACCATATTTACCCACTAATGTCTCTTTTAATCGTATGCATGTATGTATGTATGTATGCGTGCATGCATTAGGCTGGCTTGGAACTCAGAATGCTGTTGTCTCTGCTTCCTGAGAACTGAGATTACAGGTGTCTGGCTCTTTTAGCTTTTTTTTTTCAGTGTAAAACTTCGACCCAGCCTCTGTGTCTTTTGAGACACTCTACTCAAAAGTAGACAAAAAGGAGAGCCCTCTCCCTGTCTCCTAAGCACAGTGTGTGCAGCTGACTGCACCAACTGGAGACACTGCCAGGCTCTTGCTGGTGATGACACGTAAGGTGACCCCTTGATGAAGGTAGTAACTTCCCTTTGTGCGGCTGAAAACTCTGCTATAGGGTGACCTTTTAAGGTCATACAAACATCAGCCTCGCCGGGCATTGGTGGCACACGCCTTTAATCCCAGCACTCGGGAGGCAGAGGCAGGTGGATCTCTGTGAGTTCGAGACCAGCCTGGTCTACAAAAGCTAGTTCCAGGACAGGCTCCAAAGCCACAGAGAAACCCTGTCTCGAAAAACCAAAAACAAAACAAAACAAAACAAAACAAAAAAAAACAAACATCAGCCTCCCAACAACTCTGGAGAAGTGTTAAAGGTCACCCATGATCCTTGCCCCAGTCATCAATGGCTCGGAAAACTGCACAGTGAGGGTTTCACAACACTATCATTCCTTTGACATGGATTTAAAAATTTTCAGTATATTTTAATTCAGTCAGGCTGGTACATGCTTTTAATCCCAGCATTCAGAGGCAGAGGCAGGAGTATCCCTGTGAGTTTAGACCAGCCAGGGTTACATAATGTTGCAAATATATTCATATGTATAAATATGTAAAATATATACAAATATATATATTTAAAATCTATTATCTTATTTTTTTAAATACTCAAATCATCCTGAATTTGTTTGACTATCCTCCTAAACCTACTGTGTGTGTGTGTGTGTGTGTGTGTGTGTGTGTGTCTTTAATGATTGTTCCCATCTTATGTTTTGAGGCAGGGTCTCTCACTGACCCTGGAGCTCACTGAATGGATAAGCTGTCTGGTCAGCAAGCCTAGGGGCCCTCCTGCCTTCACTTTCCCAGTGATTACAGGCCCGTGTGGCCATCCCTGGATTTTAGTTGTTTGTTTGTTTTTAAGACAGGTGCTGGAAATCCAACTCAGGTCCACGTGTTTGTGTAGCAAGCACTCCACTGATAGAGCCATCTCCCCAAAGCCCCTAGCATGTGTATTTGTCCAAGACTCCTTCAGCTGGGCTTTTCATTTCTACTGGGAGTCAAGACTCACTTCGTACACTTCTTCCCAGACCTGAAATCAGTGATATCTCCAACCTTCAGGACTATGCTCATGTAGGGGACAGTAACTATGAAAAACAATTCTGGTCTCCTTTTATATGTCAGTCTCCAGGTTTTTGAAGTCAGATACCATTTCTTTCCTAAACACCTACATTGGTTACACTGCCCCAGTCTTCCCATGATTTAGCTGTGTTTCCCCTCCTCCTGTCTCAAGTCAGCTGCTGCGTCTAGGACCAGAGAGTCCCAGCGTGGCTAGGCACCAGAAATGCCAGAGGCCTTAATTAATACATAGTCTTCAAGGGCCCACTCCAGATTGCCTGAGTAAGCTCTCTGGGACCGGGCGTGAGATCCTACTTCGTGTTTTAAGCTGCCCCTCTGATATCAATGTATCCACTCTTTTTTATAGGTCTGTGAACCCATGGCACTAAGCCTCTTCTCCTTCCATATAATTCAACAGTACAGATCTTTGGGGAGCGTGGAAGCCAGCTCCAAGGTTTCCACTCATGGTAAATCTATGAAGAGCTAAATTTTCACACTTTTTAAAATATACTGCTCCTCCTATCATTAACATCCTACCTCCTCCTGTCTTTTATGTCACTTATGTTTCAGAGTAAGGATCTGTATTAAAATTTATACTGCTCAATTCATCTCAGCCTTCAGTGTGCCAATTCTTGTCTGTACTATCCTAACTATTTTTAAAAATTTCCCTTCCAGCTTTGTGGCCTCATGGGCCAATGAGATGACTTCGCAAGCAAAGGCGCTTGCGGCCAAGCCTGATGAACTGAGTCACCAGGAGCCCACAGAGGAAGGGAAGAACTGACTCCCAAAGCTTTTCTTTTGACCCCGCAAGGACTGTGCCATGCAATAACCAGACTTAACAAATCATCTATAGATAAAGTATGCTCTCAAAGTTCTCTTACATTGCTTTTCTTCTTCTTTTTTTTAATTTGTATTTGAAAAAGAATAAAAAAATAAAATCAGGCTTACAGGAATATTAAGATGTCCCAGCAGGTAAAGCGCTTGCCACTACACCTGACAGCCTGAGTGTGACCCAAAGAAGAACACGGTAGGAGAGAACAAACGCCTGCAGAGTTGTACTCTGATTGCCATACCCAGGCCATGACACGCATACCCACATGATGCACACACACACACACGCATACACACACACACACAAACACATGTGTATCCACCATATACACACCAGTCACATGTACACACACACACACACGCACATACACATGCATACACACAGGCACACCCAACACATACTCACATGCACACCCACCATAGGTATATACACATGTATTTATACATACATGCATGCCCCCATATACCTACCATATACATACCAGCCACATGCACATGCACACGCACACACACACACTCACACACACACACACACACATATATATATATACACATTGGTACACCCACCACATATACACATATGCACATCCACCACAGGTATATACACATATATTTATATACACATTCATGCCCACACAAACATACCTACCATATACATACCAGCCACATGCACACACATATGTATACACACAGGCACACCCACTACATACATGCACACACATACACAAGCACACCCACATATATTATATATACACTCATTATATATACATGCACATCCATATACACACCCACCCAACACATATGTAGTATATTCACACAAATATATAATATAGTAATGATTTTTATGTCTGTCAAGACTCAGAACCAGCCATACATAAAGAGTGAATTATTATAATGTATTCATTATACCTGAAGAAAGGTCAATATTACAGACACTCGGCTATGTTCTTTCAGATAATTTTATATTTTGATTCACTGAACTCAGTACAAGTTAGGATTTGACCCCTTTGGAACAGCATTAGGGTATAGTTTACCAGTATAAATGTAATAAATGTATTAATACTAATTTATCAATTTCCACAAAATAAAATGTAAAGAGGAGTGAAGTATAGAATAATGAGAAAGTAATAGTAGAAAAATTATAGTTTTCTTGAAATTGATTTAAAACATCTAGAATAACCTGCCAGTCTTACTTAAGAAGAAAGAGGAAAAAGTCAAATTCTATCTTTTCAAGTTTGAGAAGATTTTTAGAAATATTATTTGGTGCTGGTGAAGGTTGGTTTTTGTTTGTTCGTTTTTTAATGCTTTGTAATTATAAAAAAGTTTCAGGCATGGTGGTGCACAGCTTTAACCCCAGCACTAGTGGGGCAGAAGCAGACAGATTCCTGTGAGTTCAAGGCCAGCCTGGTCTATATATCAAGTTCTAGGAGAGCCAGGACTACAGAGAAAAACCCTGACTCAAACAAAAACAAACCCAAAATTTTCTGGGGCAAAATGGCTCAGCAGGTAAAGATACTTGCCATAGAATCCTGACAACCTGACTTCGATCCTGTGACCCCCATATAATGGTGGAAGGAGAGAATGACTTTCTAAAGTTGTCCCCTAACCCATGCATGCTTCAGCATGTACCCCAACCCTAGGCATACACACTGACATACGCACACAACGATGACATTTAAAAAGTATTTTCTGAGTTCCTATGTTGAGTCTGTGTTGACGTTTTAACTAGGAAAACAGCAATGTGCATTTTAAAACATTGGTTAGAAGGAAGAGAGGGAATTGAGTAATAAAAGGAAGAGAATGAGAATGTTTTATGGAGCTGTATCTGTCCCCGAAAGGAATCCTCAGGGTAAAACACTGTCCACAACTTGGTGACTTCACAGGGTTTTGCTCAGAGAAGGAAGGACATTTTTCTTGTGAAGTTTCTCTCTGACTGCCATAACTGGGTTCAATATAACAGTCACCCTAAAAAGGACAGCTTCATTGCTTCCAAATAGTTTTTCAAAGAAGGGACTTTAAACAGAGTCATTAAACACTATAAACTCATACCTTGAAGAACGATGTTCTGGCTTATGTCGCTCGTTACGATCTGCAAAGAAAGGAGACAGTCACAAGTCAGCACAGGCGTTACAGTCACAGGGAAGGAGCTGAATATCCCAGCGGCCACACCACTGGGCCTCACAAAGCACTGGTCAGGGAAGCTGTGTGTTTTCCAGTGCTCTTCGTTGGAGTGGAGAGGATCTGCCTGACACGGACGTCAAAAGCAGGCAACATAGGACACATAAAACCTTTTGGTGGTTTGTTAAAATTATCTGTTCGGAAAATATTACCATCACCACGTTTCAGTTTTAAGGCTTACAAGATCTTTGCTCTGTTAAAGACTTTGCTGAAACTAAAAAAGACTTAGCTGGAGAAAGTAAGGAAACAGAAAAGCCACAGATTACTCAGCTCCAAAAAATCATTCCATGAATCATGGTTGGCAGGGGCTCCTAACAGAACGGGAGGGGGCAAAATGAGCAGCTGGCAACATCTGCAAATACACAAATACAGCCTTAACTCTCTCCTATCCAGAACACTCAAGAATGCTCTGTGGATAATTAGCTATGACGTGGTACACACAAAATATTCCAGTTGTCACAACAGAGAAGGAAGGAGCTTTCAGGACGAGAGAGCAGGGATGCTGTTAGGGACAGGGTAACGCCCTAAGATGTCAGCTCTGCTCCGGGTGAGAAAGGCAGCTGTGTGTTAGAGTTCAGGGGCCTAACTTGCTCAAAAGTGATTTTCTAGACTGTTACAAAAATACCATGAATTAACCCGAAAACCATCCTATGAACGAGGGCCACAAAACACCCAAGTTGCTCATTTGAGTCCAAATAACAACTGTTCTTTGGTAAATGCTTCAAAATAACAAAGGAGACTGACGAAAGCCTCAGTGTTATACACAATTCAACACTGAAAGAAATAAGAAAGCCACAACATAGTCCCACACGACCGTAAAAGGAACCCTAAGGGAATACTACCAAAGCACACTTTTCTGTAATATCTTCTGAATCAATGCCAACAAGGAACAAGTAATTTAAACATAAAGCAAAGATTAGACAATAACCACTACACCCAATTTCAGAATTTCATTGAATGATAAGACTGTACCCTAAGAAGAAAGAGGTGGAAAGGAATAAGACACACTATGGTACATGAATATTCAGTCTTTCTGCACTGAGTTTATAATAAAAAAGAAATGTTCTATTTGTTTATTCACGTGTGTGTGTGTGTGTGTGTGTGTGTGTGTGTGTGTGTGCAACAGCTGTCAGTTCTCTCCTTCCACTGTTGGTTTCAGGGACCAGACTCAGCCAGCAGTCTTGCATGACCAAAACTCTCACTGGCTGCAGCACTTTTACCCACTGAGTCACGTCACCCACCCAAGAAATGCCTTTTTGAGACCAAGAATTAGTATACACTAAGACACCGTTTTCTGAACGAGTAGGAAGTAGATTTGTGGTCAGACATGTGTGTTTAGATGCCCTGCCCTTTAGGTATACAATTGCTCATGTTTCTGGTTCTAATTTCTACACACTGAATGTGACTTTGCCTTTAAGAACAGTCTTAAAGTCCTCATTCTACCCCTCCCTTAAACAAAAACAACAGCAGACTTCCCACTTGTTGGGTATTAAAGTCATAGTAATGCGTGGTATATTTTAGCTTGCTTGTTTTGGTTAACAAAAGTAAAGCCAGAGACTTGACAGGAGCAGTTATTCTCTTAAAGCAGCAGCTCTTACCTGTGGCTAGCAAGGAGATAAAACTCTGCCTGGGTGTTGCTGCTCCAGTGGTGATCCTGGTTTCAGGCAGTTTGTTTATCTAGGCGTGTGCTAGCATGATCCCTCACTAATCTTCCCCGTGGCACAACACACAAGAGGAGGGAGAAACAGAGTCACGAGGATGTAAACAAGCCTCAGCAGCCAAGGGTTTCCCTGCAGGGCCCATTCTGATTGGCAGATGTGCTATGACCAGTCTGCACATCTGGAGTGCGGCCACTCAGGAAGTGGATGGCTCGCATCTCTCCTCCATTCTTGGTTCAAACAGGAAATCCTACGGTCATTTTGGTACTTTCTGCTCTAAGAAAGCACAAACGCCTTCCTTCCCACAGTGTTACACTGGTAAAATAAAATCCAAGAAAATGACCTCATTAACTGTTGGAGGACATTGAAACATTTCCCACAAGTTCACTTAGTGTTAGGGATCAGATTCCTATGTCAATACATATGCAGTGTTTATAGTGTGTTACTCCCAGGAACCGACACGGTGATGTTTTAGAGATAAAAGTGAATTATCCACTGCTTACAATATCCCCAGACCCTCAACTTTCAACAACAGGAAAAAAGTGAAATACACATCCTCACCTTGTTCTTTTTTCCCCCCAAAGGATACAGATAAACTCATTGCACATTTGGTGATCATGCCCTCTTTTAGCTAGAATGCATATAAATATATGGAATGTGTGTGTGTGTGTCTTGTCTGTGTCTGATGTTTATCCTTTTCAAATACCCTTATAGTTTATGGACTTCTATTTTAAGCAAAGCAATTTCCACAACAGGGAAGAATATTGTGCAACTGTCAAGAAATATATTGTGATTATTTTGGTCCAAAAGCCAAGACTGAAGAAAACAAACCACTGAGAGAAGAGTCAGACTCTACTTTCTTGCCAATAGTGAAAAAAAACAACCAGTGGGATAAAACCTTAAGAAGAACATGAACAGACTGAGGGCAAACATGGAAATTTTATCTCGGATACACACACAGTGCTTAAAGTGTATAAATTTCATTTATTTCAAATCAAATACTTCTTAATATGTTCTCCATTCCTTTAAAACCCTCTCTAAATTTTAAATAATTGGAAAAGGATGTATGTGCAGAAGGAAGGTTTCTGGACTTATGCATATTTAGCGATGATATGAATATCTATCGGCTCAAAGACTTTCCATTGAAGAGTCACCAAAAATAAAAAGCTCCAAGTATTTATCTATCAAATATTGCATATCCTAGAATACACCTCAAAATTAGACCTCAGAGTGCATCAAGAAAACTGCAATGGTTTAGGTCATGCAAAGTCTAGAAGCGTGCCCTCCGTGTGAGTATTTTGTAGCTATAGTGCATAACAACACTAAGCCTGCTGGTTTTGTAGCTATACTGTATAACTAGCACACAAACACACACACAAATGCATGTACATGCATACACGCACACACACACACACATTATATTCCCTGTCCCACTCATCTACTTATTAACCTCTTGGTTATTAAAGCTATTTGAAATGGCAGGATATCCCACAAACAGAACAAAGGAAATGAAGCAGAGCTGATCGTCTTCTGATGTATCTGTGATATGTGAAGATGGAGGGTATGATGGGGAACCCACGGTACACAGGAGAAATGCAGGGTGGTAGCAAGCTGTCTTAGGTCTGGGAACTCCAGACTGCGTACATTTTTCTCTTTCAAGACAACTTCTGGTTTTAAGACACAGAGTACATGGATTTTAGTTACTCTCTACTGCTGTGATAAGACACTGTGCTATGGCAACTCAAAGAAGACCGTAGAGTTTCACAGGGTGAATCCACGACCATCATGGTGAAAAGCATGGCAGTGAGCAGACAGGCGTAGTACTGGGGCAGCGGCTGAGAGCCTACGTCCTGACCCACAAGTAGGAGGCAAAGCGAGCCAACTGGGAGTGGTGTGGGCTTTTGAGTCCCATCAACTGGGGGCCAAGGATTCAAATATATGTGCCCATGGGGGCCACTCTCATCTAAACTACCAGCACGTATGATCCAGCGTTTATGTGTTTAGATGGTACACCACTTGGGACTCCTCTGACAAGGGCAGCTTTAGGGGAACAACCACGCAGACCCCACCATTCAGGGTGACTGAATCTAAGATGACAAACACTTTGAAATGAAGATGACAAGAACGTAATCTTTTGCTTCGGTTAAAACTTCAGAGGAATGGGCAATGTAGAACATGCCAGAATCTGTTGCAAGATATTCAGGCTTTGATGATTTGGCTTTGACCACTGAACTGGAGAGAAAAAAATCAAACCTCATTGAGTAGAGACTAGCTTACATTTGTAGCTGAAGTCAGAAAGGTCTTACATTGTTCCTTGAAATGAGGGGCAAGAATCAATCCCCAGAAAGAACACAGGATAAACTCACAGCAGAGTGGGAAGCAGTGCAAAGAGAATCTCTTCCACACCTCACACTCGAGTGTCAAAATGTCTCTATTGTTTGGTCAGAAGCATCACCTCAGCTCCCTAACACCCATTTATACAAAAAGTCTGGATTGTTTGCCTGAGGCTTTACCCCAGCTCCTGGCATAAGCCCCTTCCCCTGGGAAGCTGCCTTAGTCCAAACCCTACCTTTGAGAAAGCCCGTCAAATGGTGACCCCTCCTCAGGGGAAGGTTGGAACAACTCCCACAGGCTATTTAAACTGCCCCCCAGAGAATGAACCCTCCAGGTTTCATGTGGTCTTCCCCTCTCCATGTTTCCCTGGGGTCACCCAGGAGTAAGGCCTTTTATTAAACATGGGCATCTTTTAATTCGGCTTAATTTGGTCTGATTGGAATTATTTACATTGATGGAGAGGCTCGTCTAAGAGACCTAACATCTATGATGGGAAAAAAAGCTTTAAGAGATTCTGTATCAATACTCCTAAGCATGTAACCAAGCTCTAACACAGGTGTTTGTATATGTTTGGTTCCATGGTTCTCAACCTGTGGGTTGCTACCCTCTGGGGGTTGATTGGCCCTTTCACAGGGGTCACCTAAGACCATTGAAAAAACACACACACTTACATTTTGATTTATAACAGTGGCAAGACTGAAGTAGCAATGAAAATAATTTTATGGTTGGGGTTACCACAACATGACAACATGAAGAACTATACTAAAGGGTCCCAGCATCAGGAAGGTTGAGAACCACTGGTTTAAATTTTATTATTTGTGTGTGTGTGTCTGGTATTTGTGTGTCTGTCTGTGTATGGGGGGGCACATATACGCCATGGCACATGTGTGGATGTCAGAGGACGGTGTTTAGAAGTTGATTCTCTTCTTCTGTGTTGGGAGCTGGCGACTGAATCCAGGTCATGGGGCTTTTAGAGCAAGCATCTCACCAGCCCTGAAATGTGTGCACGAGTGCATGTGTATGTACATGCGCGCACGTGTGTGTGTGTATTTTGAGACACGGTCTCATTATACAGTTTTGGCTAGTTTGTAACTCTCTATATAGACCAGACTAGCCAAGAACTCAGAAATCTGCTTGTCTCTGCCTCCCAAGTTCAACCATGCCCAGTCTTACTATGGTGCCTACACTGGTCTCAAATGATAGCTCAGTCTTCCTAGACATGCACTTGTCTGCACATCCAGTTTATTCTGTTATTTCAAAAAGATAGACCGATCCCATACAAATCCTTTAATCATTTAGTATTAATGGAAGGGCACACATATCTGAAAAAGGCTTAGCCATGTGCTATGTAAGATTGTAACAGACCACATATATGCCTTGTGGCAGAAATTCATGTTGGCCTGGTGCCTGAGGGTTAGCAAGTAACCCTTGCTCACCATGAACTCCCATTGGGCTATACCTGGCCTAGCTCTTAATCCATTTGCTCAGGCCCTAATCCATTCTTTGTGTTAAAGGTACCTTTTGTTGCCCTATGGGAATCTCGACTGAGAGTTTCCCATGGATACAAAGCATAAGCAAACTTGGTTTAGAGGAGACCTGGAAAACCGTGGGACCTCATGAATCAGGTATTTGCACCTGGCATTGTCATTCATTTTGTCTTGAGATATAGAAATCTACGAGCTAAAGAGTAAACACGGGAAAAAATAAAAATGCCAAGAGGCAAAGGGAAAGCCCTTCAGTTCAGGGAGACTGAGCCCCCTGCAGCCGCAGAGGCTAAGTTCATTCTTGAGGTGTCTCTGAGTCTTCATTTCAGGGACCCAGGTGAACCCACACACCCACACCGAATTACAGGCGACACGCATTGGTGGTTCCCACATGATCTGATGGAGCTAAAAGTTCCTCTCATATTGTCACAGTGCAAAGCATTTATAGGATGCTGCGTAAACAAACCCTGTCACTCATGAGAGGGTAGTACAAGCAATTAGCAGGGCACATAGTCATGACTTTGTTGCTGGCTTAGATATTCATTGTCCTATATTTTTAATCACTATTTTAGAGTGTATCCCTTCACTGTAATAAAAATTTACTGTAATACAGCACGTGGCAGCCTCGTGCATCTTGTATTTACTGCATCTCTTGACTGCGTCAAGCAAGGGGTTTCACTTAGTTACTGATCTCCACCGCCTGGCTCCGTGTCAGTCACTCTGTGATGTGCACATGACCAAGAAACTGCCTGATGACACATTTTTCATACACATTATATCCCCATCATTAGCAACCCAAGCTGGTATTTGCCCAACAACATTATTGCTTTTTATTTATGATAAGCAACTTAAATCAAACAATGAACCCATCCATTACATGACGGAACAAAAACATTCAGGGCTCATGAGTCCTTGATGACTCTTTAAAAGACAGCAAGCTGATTTGACACAGATAGAATGTGGGTGGAATTTTACATATAATAAAGAGTATCACAGGCTTTTCTAAAATTTCAAACAAACAAATAGAAAACATACTAGGGTGTTTGGGAAAGCTCAGCAGGTCAAGGAGCTTGCTTGACCTGAGAACCCAAGTTCCATCTCTGGGATCCCCACGGTGGCAGAAGAGAACCAATTCTCCCAAGTTGTTCCCCAATGTCCACATGTACAGCCCTGCACACATACATCAAATGAATGTAATGAAAAGAAATGCATTCTATATATACATTGTCTTTAAGAATCCTATTCCATGCATATGTGTGTAGACCAGGCTGGCCATGAACTCAGAGATCTGCCTGCCTCTGCTGCCCAGCTTTGTTCTAGTGTGTCTGTAAGGTTCCTACAGTGACTGGTATAATGGTTTATTAAGTATAGGTTTTCTAATAACTAGTTTCTTTCTATGCAGTGTTAGGGATCAAACCCAAGGCCTTCCTCAAACTAAGGAAGTAACTGTTCTATCATCGAGCCCCCCCCCGCCCCACAATGCAGCCCACTATTTCTTATTGAACTCAGGTAAGAAAGACCCATTCTCTTCATTAAAAGGCCGGGAGATTAACGAGAACCTCTGCCAAGCTATGACAGGAGAAATTTAGGCACATGACAGAGCATTTTACATGATCTCTGCTCCTTTTCTAAATCTAATTAGAAACCCTAAACTCACTAACACATAGCACCTTAATCACAAGGAGGAGAAATGAGTATGGAAGGGAAGTTCAGTTTTCAAAATAGGATTTGTGACTAAACAGCAGCAGCTGGAGCGATCTGTCTGCTTCTGCCTCGCCCAGTGTTTCTACTCCCTTCCAGGTTCTTATCAGCTCTCCTCTCCTCAGGGTGTTGTGTACCGACTGGGTTTTCTGGTTCTGGCTTTTTCAATTCTGCCGTATTGCTTGCCAGAGAAATCTAGGTCTCAGCAAAACTACAAATCATGGCATGCCATAAAGCCCTAGAAGACTGAGATAACAGGGACACCCTTCACACGCTATCTATGCTTTTAAGACCTCATAAGCATCGGCCAACATCATGTCAGAGGGCCATAGTGAACTAGCTGTATCCACTCATGTAATGATTCTACGAGTTATTTATGCTCAGCCAGTTTTCTCAGCTGTAAAAGGTGAGAGGTTACTTCACAGAATTTCTGTAAGGACACATGAACTAACTAAAGGCTATAAATGCTTAGCTTAGTATCTAGAAAAAAGTCTACTGTTGTTACTGTGTGTGTGTGTGTGTGTTGCTTGCTATATTGTTTTCACTGTTCTTGATTCAGGGTCTCTTGCTAAATTTAGAGTTCATCGATTTGGCCAGGCTGGTTGGCCAATGAGCTCCAGGATCTGCCTGTCTCCACCTCCTGAGCACTGCTAATATGGATGATTCATGCCTCTGTGGTGGGCTTTTATGTGGGTCCTGGGGATCCACCCCAGCCATAGTCCCAGCCCAACAGAGCAATGTTTGGAAGCATCACCCCAGCCCCTGACATCCATTCTGGGGCGATGCTTCCAATGAAACAAGCAGAACGCTGAAATCTCTTTCTGAATCTGGCTTTCTTTCTCACCTCTGGTTTTTTTTTTTTTAAGAGTTATTTATTTATTATGTATACAGATTTCTGCCTGCATGTCTGCCTACAGGCCGAAAAAGGGCACCAGATCTCATTATGGATGGTTGTGAGCCACCATGTGGTTGCTGGAAACTGAACTCAGGACCTCTGGAAGAGCAGCCAGTGTTCTTAACCTCAGAGCCATCTCTCCAGTCCCTCACCTCTGTTTTTAATTACCAGTCATAGCTATAATGGGTCGGCGAGGATCATTCAATTTAATTTTCTTTATAAGATGACCACCTGATCAGAGACATTAATTCTCCTTTGATATAGAATGAGACAACTGGTTCCAGGAATTTGTGTGGATCTTTGTGTCAAAGGGGTAAGCATTATTTTGCCCAAATCACCTTAACTGAAAGCCACACTCCATCCAACTTACCCAATACTTAGCTCCCAGCAGTATGGATATATGTATTACTCTGTATGGTTTTTGGCTCAGGTCTTTCCCATTTATACTGAGCATTGTATTTGATGAAAGACAGGACAGTCTTAGGTCCTCACACAGCCAGAGCTGCAAATGTCTGCAATAATGGGACTGCCCAGTGCCCCCCTTTCCTTTTCTGCCCCGCATCCTGTATGCCGTACAGATATTTATTATCTCACAGATAAATCTGATACTGTTGAAAATAACATCTAAGAAGGCCCACGTCATCTTTTGCTCTTCACGAACGTAACCATGGTTTTAAAAAGTACTGTTCTAAAGAGGTCCACTTTTTCTAGCCTCATGCCTCAGAGCGGCACCCGGGAAAACAAACCAAATATGGGAGACAAAACTGCAGCCCTGGAAAAGGAGCTGGCTACTCGGCGGCAGGCTGCCTCTTTTTAAATAACTCTTTAGAAGTGTTTCCGCTGGCTTGTTTTGATTATTGAATTCAGTTGGCTACTATATCAGGCTATTTATAATCTGAACTTTTTTATGTCGGTCATTTCAAGGAATCCGAGTCCCCTGAACTTCTCCTTTTGGCCCACAGTGAGTCTGGCAGGGACTTTAGGGAGATGGACATTTCATCAGGGCTACTAGCAGGAAGGGGGCCGTAATGGGAGCTGGCTCAGTGACAGGGCTCCATGGAGATCATCAATTCTCCTCGCTGCTCACTCAAGCTTTTTAATGATTCTCTTACCTCATTGATCACTTTCTTTCAAACTTCTTACCACATTTTTTGTTGCGTTTACTTAGTTACTGTGGTGTGTGTGCGTGTGTAAGAGATTTTACTGTTGTTTGAGATGAACTTTGATATGTAGCACTGGCTGGCCTGGAACTTACGATTCCCCTGCCTCAGCTCTCAAGTGCTTATATGCTTAATTAGCATATGTTAATTGTGCTCCCAAAATGTATTTCATGTGGCATAACATACTTTGGTCTAAAAAAGCTATTATTGTTATTAATTTGCTATTTGGAGACAAGGTCTTATTATGTAGCCCTGGCTACCCTAGAACTATGTAGACCAGGTTGGCCTCAAACTCATAGAGATCTGCCTGCCTCTACCTTCCGGGTGCTGGGATTAAAGGGATGAGCCACCAAACCTAGCTCAAAATTATGTTTTAAATCCTCAAGAGTTCCAAACCATTTTCCTGAGTAGGCTTGTAGTGACACAGAGAAAGGAACTAAATATATTAAGTATAATAATTTTATCTCTTTGTGAAATTACTAGAATCTCCCATTATATGTCAGAACAATACAGATTTTGTTCATGAAAACTCAGGAAACAAAAATTAAGATTGTTATTTCAGGTGCAAAAAGGAGAGATAACATCACTAGCCACATGTTGCCTTTTCAGCCGTTAAGGTTAAAAAAAGGATGAAGTCTTTAAATTCCTTTAAAGACCAAAAAAAAAAAAAAAAACATTTTTCCATCTCCTAGTCCTAGTTTTGAGCATTAAAAGATCTTGTTAACATCAGAGCTTTCCTCCTGCACAGCAGACTCTAAAAACTGAGTAAACATTAGGGACCAGTGTAGCAGAGAGAAACCTTCACTTGTGGAGAAGCTGAGTTCACCAGGACCCTGTGGAGAAGCTGAGTTCACCTGGACCCTGTGGAGAAGCTGAGTTCACC